>NW_006239175.1:845472-878666 GCF_000226075.1 Solanum tuberosum | reverse complement strand
CCAAGGATTTAGAGATACATAACTTATCACTTTGCATGTAGTACACTAGAAAAGGATTGTTGTTACTAGGATTGCTGCGTTATGAGATTGTGGGGAACACGTATACCCTAGTTATTTCTCTTATCTTGATAACAACCTAAGTTGAGTTTGATTATTGATTACTTATTAAGTTCTTACTATTTGTTTTACACAAACACAACCCCCCTTTTATTACCTGTTTCTGGAAATACTTTGACTAATTGAATATAATTGTTAGTTAAAGTAAAGTCTAAACCATTTTCCTCGTGGGATCGATCCCAACCTACAAGTTGGGTTCTTTACTTGATAACGATCGATTATACTTCTGTAAGGAGGTGTAATTTGAGCGTATCAGTACCCTTGTTCAAAAAATTATTGTTGTTGTATTTATTTTGCTCCTTGTCATGTTGTCTGAGTAGCTGATTGTTAACGATAACCCTAGTCTTGTTCTCTTGTTCTAATAGGTGTAAACCTGAGATTAGGAATTTGTACCTTGTCCATTTTTAAGAGGGTTTTTCCCTTTCCTGGTCACTCCTGGTTGTTGTTAAATTCTGTTGTCCCTACAAAATTAAAAGAGTAGTTAGTAAAAAAATCTACCACCATATTTTCCTCCCTCATAATATGTGTCACACGAGTTTATTTTCTATACCTTAGCTTGTTAATAGATAGTAGATTAGTTCTGATGCTCTAGGGTGAGACCTATTCTCCGATAATAACCTTCTTTAGGACTAAAGAGCCGGTCTCAATAATTAGAGGGAATAGATCATGAAAACTACAATACTCTAGACCTTCTTTTATAGCCTTTGTTTCTGCATTGATGTTGATAGTATCCTCAATAACCTTAGACCTTACAGAGATAAAATCTCCACCTTCATTCCTTAGGTACAAAACAATTGAGTTTGGTTTCGAATTTTCTTTTAATGCTCCATCTAAATTGCATTTAAATCATCCCGATGGGGGTTTAGATCAGACAATCTGGACACATTTGATCCTCAGACTAGAACTTTCTAGGCACCTAATCATCTGTTCTCAAGACCTTGGGATGTTTTGTAGCCAAAAAAATTTACTTCTTGCAAACATATAGAGTTTTTCGTTAATTTCATGAATAACTCTCCCTCTAGTCATATTCCCCTATTAATAAGAGTGTTTCTTCATTTTCATATTTCCCACAAAATAAAAATTGGGGCAGCCTGAAACATAGGCTTTATCTTACGTTTACAATCTTCTTTCCACCATTTAAATATTATTTGATTGATTTGCAGAAATGGTCTATTATACCTGCAATACTATCATAATGAGCCCATATACCCTTAGCAAATTGACCCGAAAGGAACAAATGATTATGGTTTCTAGTTGAAGTGCATCACAACAACATCTAAAAACCATGCCTATGCCACACCTAACCATTACCTCGTCAACTTGTAACTTTTGTTTCCACAACCTTCCTAGGAAGAATGAAACTTTGAATGGAACCCCTTTAGTCCACATCATATTATAGTACCATTGTTCATGATCTCTCTGTCTGATCAAATCCCAAGCACTCTTCACTGTGAATAATCCTGATTTTGTGGCAATCCATCAAGGTTGATTCCATATATCTTCAAAATTTACAACCTCTAAATTAGAGTAAATATACTCAACAATATCAGAAGGAAGATGTTAAACTAAAGAGATGTTCCAATTCCAATTCTCCATAAGGAAGTCAAGGTTGTCCATTCTTTCATCAATTTGAATGTTTTCTGGCAATGCTTGATAGAGAGGACCAAGGTTTAGTCCAATTAGCAAATCATACGCTATTTTTACAATTTTTTTTATAACTTAGGGGTATGGAAAGAAGAAAGAGAATTACAATGGAAGAAATGAAACTCTTACCAACAAAGTGAAAATTTATATAGCCAACCAACTAATTAACTGTTGAGATTTTCCAATTTTATTTTTGCATTAAGAAACGATTATTTTTAATTACATGTCAAGTGGCTAAAATTTGAATTTTGATCCAAAAGTGGCTAGTCCACCTAATATTCTTTTCAAGTTTTCTTCATAACCCTGATTCACTACACCCAAAATATTCCGGTAACAATGGCGACAGCCATGGACTGCAGAAACTGGGACGAAGGCATATACAGAGATTCCATTATACTCGAGAGAGAATCTCAATGTCGAACGGTCTTCCGGACTGCATTCGCCCCGAACCCGGACCATAATTCCTATCCGGACCTCATCGTCGCCGCCATTAGCGACGGCTCCATTGCCGCTTACTCTATCTCTTCTTGCCTTGTAAGCTCAATATTACAGTCTATAAAGTAAGAAAGAACGTTAATATAGGGATTGCTCTACAAACTAATTGCTATTATTTGATTCCTTTTTCTTATTGATAGGGATTGAACTCCGCGGGCAAGTGAGTTTCTGTTTTCTCAATGTTTTCGAAGTGTTCTGGTCAGGTTTGGTTTGAATTGATATTTTATTTGGTGACGTTGGTTTAGTTCATTGGTGCCAGTAGCTGAACCTAGTTGGCTGGTGCAAGGACATGATGGACCTGCTTATGATGTTAAATTTTATAGTAACCATGAAGATTCACTGTTATTGAGGTATGTTTTCAGAATTTGCGTCTATCTGTACTGATAAAAGCTGTAGGTAAATTTGCACAGATTGGAGATAGTACAGCTTCTTTTTTTTTTGTTTAGAATCAAAATTATGGGAAAATGTTACTTCAAGTATCCAAAATGCAGGTACAGAGCTTTTAGCTTAACTAGAGCTCATATGCTATATTGTTTGGACTCTTCAAAATGTCATCGGGTGCGTGTCGGATTCTCCAAAAGTAGTGTCTTTTTGAAGAATCTGACACGGGTGAGGCATCGAAAGTGAAGAGTCCGCGCAACTTAGCTCATATGTTAGGGCAAGTAGAAAAAAGTTGTAAAACTGTTTGATACTGAGGTTTTAGAGAGTTGTAGTTAATGACTGAGCTGTGAAACTTCGTGAACTAATTTTCTTTTTAATCAAGTAAGCAAGAGAGGCAATTATCTTGTGGTACTTATTACATAAAAGTAAATAACTCCTATAAATTTCTCCGGTTAGTGTTATTTATTCTATCATATGTGCCAATTCTTTGTTAATATATGTAATTTCATGCAGTTGTGGTGATGATGGTCGGATTCGAGGATGGAAGTGGAAAGAAATGTTGGGGTCTAAGGAATCGGCACAAGGTACCATCTTTTTTGTGTGTGCAGTAATGAATCCTTGAGTAGTTTGAGATTGAGGCGTAGTTATATTGTTGTTGAATGACGAATTCTAACATCCTATTTTTGAACATTTTAAAATGTTGAGCTCCTTTGCTTGGTTTTGCTTCCAGTTCTAGCATCCAACTCTTTTGCTGTATTGAAACTCATGCAGCTGAGTGATTTCTTCGCCGGACAAACTTGTTATAATGTCCTCACATTATGAAAGGAAGTTCAGGAGGGGAAAGAACAGGGGATGCAATGCATATGTATTCGTGTCTTTCATCAGCTTAACAAATTAGAAGTTAAAAATGTCAATTCAGCAACTTAAGATTTTCAATCTGCCCCTCTTGTAGCAGTTCAGCTGACGTGTTTTTTTGACGAAGGTAACAACTTATATTAAATCACAAAAAGGGCTGTGAAGCCAGTAATTACAGGAGTATTAGAAGGAAAAAACTACTATTCTAGGAAGATATCTTCTAGCAAAAAGGAAAACTATAGAGACTCTAGGACTTGAAGTAGAGTCTCAGTGTCTTCTATGTATTCTTGTTTACACCAAAAATGAAATAGCAAAATACAACTAAACTTTATCTTTTGGATTGGGTTGCTTTTGCATTCAAAATATCTTAAATTTCTTTCCTTCTAAATAGTCCTCCGTATGCATCCTAGGATTATGCTCCATCTTCTTTTCTGAACTTTGGTCCCCCCTTTTCTGCTCCAGCTAGATAGCATCTCTAGTGAACTCCCTGGCATAGTTCAGCTCAAGCCTGTCATAACCCAAAAAAAATCCCAGAGTTGGGTGGTTACTCTGCAGTACAGGAACAAATGATTATTTGTCTCTGCAGTCCTTCCATATAAAAGACAGATAGAACATAGTTGTAGTTGCCTTCTTTGTTGCTTATCCTGTGTCAAACAGGCCTTCTTACCATACAAAACAGGGCACCTTATATGGAATCATAGTCTTCCATCTGTGCTTCCAAGTCCAAAAGTCGCTAATAGTGTTGCCATAATTCAGCTAGTGGTTTGCTGTTTTGACTGAGAATTCACCTGAGTTGTGGTTTTTTCCACCATAATATGTCTCCGAGGAGGGTGGTTCCAGTAAATTGAGCAAGTGTGTCGTAGAATTCTGCAAATCCACCAATCTCCTATAGCTAAAATTCCCGCCATGATTACTCCAGACTTCACTGATATTGGCTCTTTGCTACTGATTCAGGAACCTCCATGAAGAGAAATTTTAAGGAGCCGATTCAAGCCAGTTATTCTTCCAAAAGGATAGTTTTTCCCCATTTCTAACTTTGTTCTATAATTGAAAGATTGGAATAGGTTCCTAATAGTCCTTCAGATACTGACCCCATAAATTGTGCTCAGCGCCTTTGTCTTCCATGATTCATATTCTCCATACTTGCCTTCAATAGCATACTTCCATAAAGAATAATCTTTATTAGAGTATCTCCATAGACCATAACCACTTCATGAGTAGGCTTTGGTTCTGCTTTCTGAGTTTTTTTTTTGCCTAGGCTCCTTGTGTTTTAACAGTCTTCCATTTGATAAGGTTGTAGCCCCTCTTCTCCTTGTTTCCCTGCCACAAGAAACTTCTTCTAAGTGCATCAATTCTCTTCTCAAATTTCAACCTTTGGGGGGATTAGAAATAATGACATCATGTATGTGGAAGGGCATCTAAAACACTATTCATTAGAGTGAATCTGCCACCCAGAGACAAATATTGGCTTTTCCATCTGGAAAGTTTCTTCTCACACTTATCTAGAACCCCATTCCATATGTCTTGAGACCTGCTCTTTGCCCCCAATGCCATTCCAAGGTAGACAGTAGGTAATGTTCCTATTTCACCTCCCAGGATCTCAGAACATTGGTGGAAGTTCTGAGGATAATTAATGGGATATCAAGTTTTTTCTCTGAGCCATTTGTTTCTTTTTAACCACTCCATTGCTATCAGAAAAAGGAAAGGAGACAGAGGTTCTCCTTGCCTCAGTCCTCTGTGAGATTGAAAGAAACCTTCAAGTGAGCCATTAATCAAGACTAAAAACTTGAATGTATTGATCCAGTTCACCCACTTACTTCCAAAACCCATTTTTCTTGAAGTTCTCAACAAGAATCTCCAATTCACTTTGGTCAAAGCCTTTTTCTATGTCTAGTTTGCAAAGAATTATGCTTCCCCTTCCTAGAATCTGGAGTCTAGGCATTCATTTGCAATTAGGGCAATATCCCTAATTTGTCTTCGTTTGATGAGAACTCTTTGATGTGTGCCCACCAATTTATGCATCATCGCTGTTTTGAGCCATTATGTTAGAAGCTTGAAAACAATCTCGGAGACACTGCCAATCAAAATGATAGGTCTATAGTCTCTGTGCTCCTTAACCCATCGGTGGCCCCCTAAAGTGGACACTAATTTTCACTTAGACACTACAACTAGACTTTGTTCATTTTAGACACCTCATGTCAGGTCCCGCTGTGTCATTTTGACACTTTTTGCTGACATAACATAGTGAGTGATACACTCCTTACCAGCGCGTGGAGAGCTTATTTAACCAATTTTTATTGTATTTTTTCTTTTGCTTCCCCATTTTAGCCACCATTTTCTAAAACTTAAACTCCTTCCATGGAGAAATAGATCTAATGGTGCTACAACACAAATAGATTTCAAGCTTAAACAACTTTTCTTATTTTGTTGCCATTCTTCCTTCTCGAAATTTTAAAAAAAAATCGAAATATATATATTTTCTTAAAAGTTCTAGGAAATTCTTTTAAAAGGGAACTGTTTGTTTAGATTTGAAGAATTTTATTTTATTTGAAGTTATAAGTAAGACGAATTAGTTTTTGCAAAGAGATTGTGCTTTTGTAAAATATTTTTTTTCAAATAGTTATATTACTATGGAAGTATTTTGGAGAAAGACAATCTGGATTGGGGAGAGGTTGGGGTAAGAAGACAATTTGGTGGGGGAGGGGTTGAGGATCGGGTGTGGGGGGTGGTGGAGAAGACATCAAAGGATGGGTTGTGCAAGTGGTTCATTTTTTTAAGATTATTTGGATAAAAATTGCCACGTGTCATTAAGTCATTGCCTTCTTTTTATACTCAAAATTCATTATTTAAAAATTATTTTCAATATATATGCCACATGTCTTTATTTAATTCGTCATGTTGACACTTCATCGTCGGTGTGTTACACACACCTTACGCATTTGACTGATTATAAAAAAAGTGTTAAAATGACACACCGAAACATGACATGAGGTGTCTAAAATGAACAAAGCCTAGTTGAGGTGTCTAAGTGAAAGTTAGTGCCAACTTTAGGTGGCCACCGATGGGTTAGGCCTTTCTTTTAGGAATCAAAGCAATGTTGGTGGCATTAAGGCTTTTTAATTTTTTTTTTTTTTTTGATGACAAGGGAAACCCGCAGCCGCTACCCTTTGGGTGCGCACAGGGTAAAACCCCCGCTCCTATGCAATAGCTCGCAAATCACATAGGAGAGGTAACCCGCACTAGGCAAGCCCGGTGCGACGAGCTCGACCTAGAAGGCAAACCCCTTGCTTTCGCTGGCAAGGGGTTTCGAACTTGAGACCTCCAACATGGAAGTCCCAAGCCCAAACCATTGGGCCACCCCGAAGGGTAAGGCTTTTTAAAAATAATTCTTGACTGTGAAAGTTCTGAATGGACATAATGTGTATTGATGACCTCCCAGCAATGTATATGAAAACCCCTACTAAACCCATGTTGCTTCAATTTATTGGAACTACTACCTCTTCTGATTGCAGAACTTAGAAGTAAGATACTTCTCTCCCTTTGTCAATTCTTCATGTGGTATGTTCTTGTTAGGTAAAAGAGAAACTGAATAATAAAGACAAGGAGAGTAACATGAGGGTAGCAGTGAAATGGCCTGCAAAAGTTGTGTCAGACATAAGTGAAAAAACTGTGCCACATTGTTTGTGGGATTGGAACATGGACTAATTATATGGTCTTGGACAATCCTCCCCACTTGAGCTTAAGCTTTTGGGGTTGAGTTGGCCCAAAGTTCATGTCTTTATCGTGATATGGGAGTTAGGCTCAAACCAATTCATTGTTCCATTCGGTGTTGCACCTCCCGTCTTATATTGTCCACGCTCCAAATCTGCAGTCCTAGCGTGCTGTGGATGTTGAGGCCCACATGGGTGGGATAAGAGAAATTTGGTCTCCTTGTATGGTCTTGGGTAATCCTTCACTCTTTTACCTTAGGCCTAAGTCAACCTCAAATTCTAGCTCAAGAGGAGAGGATTCCCCAAGACGATATAAGGAAGACCTAAGTTGCTCATACTCTTAACTTTTGGTGCCACACTTGTGTCGACACGACGTGGGTGTGGGATCCGTGTCCGATTTTGTCAACCGATTTTGGGTACTTTTATCAAACTCGATGGGGAAAGTGTGGACAATTTTGATGATTTCGGTAATCAATACAAAAGCTAAGGTGAAATTGAAGGAAATGGAATACCTTTTATATAGAAATTTCTCTGTCACTGCCTTTCCTTGGATCTCCTTCCATGATTCTTCTCAAGTTCTCCACATAATATCTCATAGTTTAGGTTTTATAGCTCTATTTTTAGATATTCTAATTATTTTTAGGCGAATCCCCGCACCCGTATCCATACATGGATTCATATCCCTTGATCTTATTAAAAATTAGACCATGAAGGATCCGACCTTTAGATCTGCACCTGTATCAAACACCCACACTCGAGTCTGAGCAACTTAGAGGAAGACTAAATTTCCCTAATCTCAGCGGTGTGGGACTCAACATACCCTCGCATGCCTAGGACTGGAGTTCTGGAGCGTGGTCAATACAAGATAGGGGGGCCAACATCAGATGAAATAATGAATTAGGTTGGCCATGGATCTGATATCACGATAAAGAAATGAACCTTAGGCCTAACTCAACACCAAAAGCTAGCTTATGAGGGGAGGATTGCCTAAGACCAAATTTCCTAAGCCCACCAATGTACGACTCAACAAAAGCACAGAAAAATTGGATTCTAATATCGTGGCTCTATTGCATTATAGATCTACCAGTGCAAGAAATATTGTTAATCTTGGATGAAAGAGAAGTGAGGGAATGCACTTTTTGCCGCACCTAATGAACTGGCAAAATATTAGTCTTGAAATGTTCTTGCCTAATTCTGTAAGATGCCCCTTTCTTGCTTCCCACATTATATTTTGTTGTGTGCCCTCTTAGATACTAGTTTAGCAGCCACAAACCAAATTACCTTTTGAACATCAACATCCTTTTTCTGTTTGGGCAGAAAAATTCTGCAAGTCAAAGCATCAGCTGAATGCCGATAGGCTGTCTGGTTTTCACTGTGATGTTGATGCAACTTGAAATTATTTTGTTACTGCTTTTGGCTATGAGTTGAATTCTCTTCTTACTTTTCTTTTGTTACTATTCAGGAGGCGTATCAAAGCCGGTACTTGACTTGGTAAATCCTCAAAAGAAGTAAGTTACCAAGAAATATAAAATAATTTCAGATTTCTTCAAATATCCCATGTTGTAGGGGCTTCAAAGAAAGCTTGTAGTTTAGGGTGGAATTTTACTAACTTCTCTCACAGTTTGCATTACTGTTATGTGTTGATATTGCATCCTTAGCAATTGACGTGCAACAAAAGATGTCCTGTTCAGGATTTAAACATTTTGTCTTTTCAGTTTCCTGCTTACTGATGGTTATTGAAATTTTCCTCTCAAACATAATGTTAGTAGCTTTTATTGTTTACCTGGAATCAGGGGGCTTGGGTGTTGGGGGAGGGGGACTCTGAACAAATATATTATGCAATTAAAGTTTTTGATTGCTTTTAATTTAAAAAACTTCTTGGATTGGTGTATAGATGAAATGTTGTCTTTGACCCTTGCCTTCTATATCTGAAAATTAGTGGTTACTGCTTATGATGGTTCTATTATTTCATCCTCCTCTACTTTACACTATTATTGCCTTATTTGTGTTCCAACCATGTTCTCATATCTCAGAGGTCCGTGGGGGGCGCTTTCGCCAATTCCTGAAAATAATTGTGTGGCTGTTAATACTCAGGTATGTTATCCTCTCTATCTTTTTCTAAACCAGCCGAGTGGCTTCTTGATTGATGCTATAGGGTGAGAGGATAGAACTATAGGTAAGTCTGATTTCTGGTTGTGCGTTAGCTGCTAGGAGGTAGATGTGAATCGTGACTTAGTTATCTTCTAATGTTAGATGCTTCTTAAATCTGAGAGGTAAAACCAGCTGTATCACTACAGATGCTCTTCGTTGTGAAGGAATGTCTTGGGTTCTTCACTAGATTATGATGTTCTTCTGAAACCTATCTGCTGCGCAGCAGTGAGGCAATAGTTTGTTTCATTTCATTTTTTACGAAGAAGAGAGCAGAGCATGGTAGTGGGGGAAGCTATCATTTCAAATCATACAATTTACTGAAGTGCTAAATATTGGATGAACTACAAAAGAACTTTATAGTAGTGGACAATTTGTACTATACTCTTATTCATCTGTTTCTTTGATGCTCTGTGTGTGTTTGGGGGGTGGGGGTGGGGAAGGGGGGGTTTACAATCTTCTTTAGTACATCATCAACCTACTCCATTTGGAGTTGAGAATTGTGCATTTGATATTATAATACCAAATTTGGAGAAGGTTTCTGCAGCAACCCTATGAGGTGGTAGGGAGAGAAGAATTAAGTAGTCATTTAGGCATTCATGCTGAGTGGACTTTGGGGTCTGGATGCCATAGTTGGAGCTGTTAGTTCAAAGCATGTGACTTAGCTAACTTTGTTTATACTTATGCGTTTAGCATTTATATCTCATGGATTCTTCTCTTGCTTCTCTCAAGTCCAGTTTCCTACCTCCACGTTGTCCTGTCTACATATGTTTATTTCCTTTTTTTGTGTTCTATTGTAGACCGGATCCATATTTGCTGCTTCTGGTGATTCTTGTGCATATTGCTGGGATGTGGTATGTATTTGTGCATTGTGCATGGGTTGATTATGATATTATAGTATTTCTTAATTACTTCTTTCTTTTCGTTTCCACTAATGACTAGTCCCTACCTAATTCATTGCTTCTTCTTAAAAGGATTTTTTTTCTTTTTCCGAATAAAAGAAAAAAGAAATCTTCCAACTAAGACTTTTTTGATGATAATGTGATTTAAATTATGGTGCTCAGGAGAAGAATGAAATAAAGATGGTTCTTAAAGGACATTCAGACTACTTGCATTGCATTGTTGCGCGAAATTCTCACAATCAGGTAAAAATTTCTGTTTGTCTCTCATGCATACACACTCTTTCTCTGTGGCTAGTCTTACCCATTTCCATTTTATGCACTTGTTAAGTACAACAGCACCCTTTTGCTTTTTAAATATAATATTTCTTGAAACTTCAATTGTACCTTGAATTTTGCCCAATTTTGCTTTTTTTTTTTCTCTCTCACTCCCTCGGCAATTTTCAGGTTATAACTGGTTCAGAGGATGGGACAGCACGGATATGGGGTATATCTTTCATATTCCTTCTAATAATAGGAGCAGTAGTTATTCTTCCTCAAAAAAAAGAGTAGGAGCTGTAGTTATAAAAAAAATTTGGAACACAAGGCCAGCCCTGATGAATTTGCCAATTTTGCCTTCTATTGATTGCTTTGGGCTCTTCCTTACTTGGGAGTAACACATGATTTTCTCAATTTTGATCTATCTTTATGTGTTGATTATTGACTGCCATTTTATGAAATTGTCTTAGATTGCAGAACTGGTAAATGTATTCAAATAATTGATCCCCAGAAGGATAAGAAGTTGAAGGAGTTGTTTCCATATGTCAGTTGCATAGCTCTTGATGCAAGCGAGAGTTGGCTGGTAAGAGTTCAGATGCCATTACCAAACTAACTTTATTGTCCATTTGCTACTGTATGAACTATAATAATCGTTGTTTGGTTAGAGCTGTCATACTGCAATTACTTTTGTTGCAATGTTCAGTGGGGGTTTGACCATGTAAACAGAATATTTTTCACTTTATTTGGAAAAGTCACATCTCAAAATACCCACTAGACTGGCACCCGCTAACACCACCTGTCGGGCGAACCAATCATCCATTCACTTACCCAATCATATAAGCACTGAGAGCAATTACATGCAAGTCTGGACACATTAATAAAAATCAATAAATGGAGAATAATAATCCAACGAAATCCATAGTCAATCTAGTAATTCAAAGATCACTCATACTAGTTCTCTAGCCCTAATCAAACAATATGACTATGGAACATTAATACTTAATAGAATGACATGCGTTTAACTGTCGGACATGCAAACCCAAATAAATAAATAAATGACGTTAAATAAGGTAAGTTGAAACAACGGCCTCCACGAACAATGAAGCGGCTCACCTCAACAATAGAATCCACTCAACAAACTCTTTAGCCACTAGCCTCATCCATAACAATAATATCTGCATGGACATGCAGATAAGGAGTGAGTTATACATAATATAACCTAGGAAGCCTTTGACTCGCCACACCCTTCGGGGTGGCCCAGTGGTTTGTGCTTGGGACTTCCATGTTGGAGGTCTCAAGTTCGAAACCCCTTGCTTGCGTAAGCAAGGGGTTTGCCTTCTGGGTCGAGCTCGTCGCACCGGGCTTGCCTAGTGTGGGTTACCTCTCCTATGTGGTTTGCGAGCTATTGCATAGGAGCGGGGGTTTTACCCTGTGCGCACCCAAAGGGTAGCAACTGCGGGTTCCATGTTGGAGGTCTCAAGTTCGAAACCCCTTGCTTGCGTAAGCAAGGGGTTTGCCTTCTGGGTCGAGCTCGTCGCACCGGGCTTGCCTAGTGTGGGTTACCTCTCCTATGTGGTTTGCGAGCTATTGCATAGGAGCGGGGGTTTTACCCTGTGCGCACCCAAAAGGTAGCGGCTGCGGGTTTCCCTTGTCATTAAAAAAAAAAAGTCTTTGACTCGCCACTAATACCCCTGGTATAAGTGTTAGAAAATAGAAACACACCACGAGCACAAAATATTATGCACACGAATCATATCATAATAGAATAGCCAACAAGTTCCAAACAATTGTTTATCAATAAACTATGTTTCTCAAAACAATTCAGACTAAAGACTTGTCATGAATTATAGTTAAAACAATTAATCAACACCATGAGTCCCCAGTAGCATACACAATGCTCAGGGAAGCATACACAATGCCCCAGTAAAATCAAGAAGCATACACTATGCCCCAACCTCATGGCATAGCCATATCACATCACAAAACAATTTATAAAGAGAGTTTTCGTGTACTTGAAAATAAAGTATACGTGGCTGGCCTCAAAGACCGCTGATTCTGCCAAGCACACGCTCGTCCCAACATATATACTGGGCAGACAACATTTTTGAATCGGATTTGAAAAGCAAGCACCCAAAGTGTGAAGTCTCACTTACCTTGGTAATGACACGTTCCCAACGTTGCAACACATAAAGCACCAACCAAACAACCTTCAAAGGTCTCAACTATGCAAAAACATTGATTAACTATATCAATTATGCTAGCGGGGGTTTTACCCTGTGCGCACCCAAAGGGTAGCGGCTGCGGGTTTCCCTTATCATCAAAAAAAATAAATTATGCTAGTCTAGGTCAAGTCTCAATATCCCTAGCTTGCAAGCTTAAAGCTAACTTAAACTCTCACATCTTAAACCATGAATTAAAGGGGGAAAATTATCAAAGTCCAACCTAATTATTCAATTATAATTTATATAAATTAATACCCATACTCCAAGAACATTAAGGGGTCGTTTGGATGTAGTAGAAAAAATAATTCATTCATTAGCTTTGGACTTTGTGTATTACTAATACCTTATTTGGTATTATGCTTCATATAACTAATACATGGGAAACCATGGTATTAGCAATGCAAGGGGGTTTAATGCATGCATTAGCATGAGTAACGACACAATTGCTCCTCAAAATCTTTTCCACATTTTTTCCACTATATTTGTGGGTATACTTGTAAACAATTTTTTTTTCTAGAAATATGCAATGCATGAAATAATCTCAGCATAGTTAATGCAAGCATAATTAATACACCATATATATCACTATTCTTATACACCCTACCAAACGACCCCCAAGTAAATACAGTATCTTTATAGCTAAAAAAATAGCATTCTAACAGTGGCTAAAAGAGACTGTTGAAAGTCGAAACCCTAACTAGATTTCTGGTGCAATTTTTGTACCCGGGCTCTCATTTGAGAATCCAAATTCCATTGCACTTTTTAAACTTAACAATATATAATTGCAGAATCAATCTCAATTAGCCACATTATCAAGCATTTTACTTCACTGCAACTCCACTGAAAAAGGTTGGGACTAGGTATTAAATTTTTACACTCAGTGAATAGTTATAAAAATACCTTCCATTGTCTTCTCATTGTTTCTACATGTTTGGTTCATTGTTGAGCCATAATTAATTGCACTTCTTAGACAAGAGCATCAAGCAACATATATATAATTAATGCTAACGAGAGCATCACGACAACAATAAATTTCAATACCTGGCTATGCAATCTCTACTGCACCAGCTTCCTGTCCTGCCCGTGAACTCCTTAAAACTCTTCTATGAGGTTGCTTCTTCCCGTTTAAAAAAACTAAGAGATCAGTTACCCTACTTTTTACTCCCTCAGTCGAAATGTGGCAGCAACAAGAATAAGAGAATGGGCTTGCCCACTCCTTTTAATTTAATAGCCCTAGTTAGAGTCAACTAAGCAAGTAGAGTTGAAAACTTAGCCACTTATTTAGTCACTATCTTATATATAATAAAATTATTTCCACTAGTTTAGTATTTGACCCAATAGCTATGAGTAAAATTAATTCTCCACATCATATAAATAAACCGGGTTATTACAGACATACTGTAGTCTGTTTAGTTATAATAATCATGTCAATGATGACTGGTTTTGCTGAAGATGACAGTAAGACATGAATCTCCTAATTTTGGAGAGTTGACTTTGATTTTCTTTGTATTGATTCTCTTTGTTATGTCTGATGAAACACCCCCCCCCCCTCCAAAAAAGCTTTACATACTAAAGTTATTTCTCTTTCCTTATAAAACAAAATAAGTTGGTATACATCTTTACTAGGCAAAGGAAAAAAAAGCGAGGTGGGGTGGGGATGTGTGAACTACTTGCTGTCTTTACATAGAGCATAACCTGTATTTGGCCTTGTGAAACTAAGTTTATGTTGAGATAACATGGTAACGAGAACAGCTTCATGCATTAGACGTAGAGCCTCGAGCCAGGTACTGTGTTGCTTGATTGCTAATGGACATCTGAGGTATTTGCCACTGTTGTGATGCCCCTAATCGCAAGGGACGAACAAGGGTCCATATGAGTACCTGCTATACAAATGGCTTGTGCTAATCAGATGACCCGTTATACATAAGACAATAGATAGATGCTATACATAACGCGTGCTGGCCAATTGGCCACACTAATATAGTCGGCAACTGAAACTATAATTACTCATGACAACTTTAAATGGTCTACGAAGCTTCTAATGGAATCTATAACCATATAATGACAGATCACCGGGACAGGGCCCCCACTTACCTAAACTGTGACTATAAGTGTGACTTAATGGTATTCGATATCTCTTGGCTCCAGATAAGAAATGGAGCTTACCAACTGCTTCGTTGAATATGCAACAGCATACCCAAACTTCATGTTGATGCATGTTTTGCATCTGACCATGCAATCTGTGTTTCAAGTCATCTCCTGGTTTGTTTCAAGTTGTTTCTTTTTTTCATTTTCTTTTGCCTGGTTTATTGTTGCTTCACACCTTTGAGGTTTAAATCAGAGAAATGAATATGCTCATCAATTTTTCATGCGTAAAAGTAACTTTCCTGCATCAAGTATATTAATTATGGCCACTCTGTTTGACTTCACAGGCTTGTGGAAGTGGCCGGTCTTTATCTGTTTGGAATCTTCCAGCTTGTGAATGTGTTTCAGGTATCACGACAAGTGCTGCTACCCAGGATGTCTCATTTGATGATAATCAAGTGAGTTCTTTTACTTACATCAAATTCCAAGTAGTTTTGATGTTTCCTGTGTCTGTTCAAAGAGAATTACAATTATCCTTTCTTTAAATCCCCCTTTTCCGATGGTTCCACTAATAAACTGTGTTGGTTGGCTGCAAGCAGTACTATAGGTCTTGTTAGATCAAATACAAAGTTGTCTGATCATTTCATCTAAAAGCTTAAGTGGTTAGGGAGAACATACTTTTATTTACTTAATTTGTATCTCCAACAGGAGCAGATCTAGGAGGAGGTGAGGGTGTTTACCCAAACCCCCTCGGCAAAAAATTATATTGTGTATATATAATGTAATTTTAAAAATTGTGTATTTATATAGATTTTGAATCCCCTGAATACAAAAGTAGAGGTTGACTTAGTGGTTTAGGGGTTCAAAATTCACCTTGAGGTTCCAAGTTCAAATCCTAGGTACTACACTTTTATTTTTCGAACCCCCTTAGTGAAAATCTTGTCACTAATCTCCAAGACGTCTACTTAAGTGTGCACTTAATACTTTTTCATGAGCCAAAACGTGGATATTTTTTTAATAATTGCCGACTATGAGACGCGAACCCTGGAGCTCTACTATGATATCATGATAAGAATATGAACCTTGAATCTAACTCTAACTCACACCTTGAAGCTAGCTCAAGAGGTGGGGATTGCCCATGATCATAGAAGGAGATCAAATTCCCATCCCACAACTGATGTAGGACAAACTCAATACCCCTGCACACCCAAGTCTTCCCGTTGGAGCGTGAACAATATAATATTAGGGCCAAACATCGAGTAAATCACAAATTGGGATGAGCCTCATGAGCTAAAAGTTTATTTCCAATAACATGAATAATAACTCTAATACCATGTTAAAGTTGTGTGACCATCTCATCTAAAAGTTTGAGTTGTTAGAAAGATCGTATTTTTATTTACTTTATTTATATCTCCAACAAAGCTATTCATTATTTGATCTCCCCTCTCTTCTTGTATAACATCTAAGAGTAGATAGCTGTAGCTAAATAGATTTCATTCTTAGTATTTGAACAAATTTAGTAATCACCGAGACTAATTAAAAGTGTGGGACAAAATTCTCTCAGACACTTTTTTCGAGGTTGTCAATTTTAGTCCTTTTTGAAATTTTCACTCTCCAGGGGAGAAATTCTTCTCCGTCTGCTCTGGTCGGAGTTTTCAATAGATATGGGGGAAGATAGGATTTTTATAATGCAGGGTTTAAATCCTATGACAATATTAGGATTTAGGAGATATTTAGATTCAGAAGTATGGTTCGACTGGATTGAGCGCAATAGATAATTAATGAGACAAGTCACTATTAGCATTAATGTCGTGGTTGGTGTTCATCTTCAATGTAGCTACAAAAGAAAAGAGGAAGACAATAAAGAGATCGAACATGAAGGACCACTTTTCAGAGTTCTTTTGTACTCTGAAATATAAATATAATGAAGCTGGTAGATACAGAAGCTTCACAACCATTCAAGGGGAAGGAAATCTATCATTATTACATCAGAGGGTCCTCTTAAAGAGGGTTGGGCAAATATTGCCCAAAAATTTACTAATTTTATCAATGATACAAACCGAGTGAAGAACCCTATTCCTAGCAGAAATAGACAAATAGAAACGTCCTACAAGGAGGCTTTCAGAAACAATAGATGGATGACGGAGGAGACGAAAACAACACACATAACAACAAGGACATAATCAGATCTGTTGAGTCGATGCCTAGTTGGAAAATTCTAGTTGCCGCCAAAAGAGATGCCAACTCTGAGTGATGTGAGGAAATGGGCATGTAACTCATGGATGTCAACTTTTGGAGTTAATGTCTTCAACATGAATGACTCTCAGTATCTTTTTGAATTCCCCACAAGGAAAGCCGCAGAACATGGCATGACATGAGAATGGACTTGGCCAAAGAAAAAGCTGAATCTCCAATGGTGGAATCCTACCGTTGGATGTTGGACAGAAGAGATCAACAGGGATTGGGTCTGGGTCAGATTGCTGGGTTTACCATTGAATTTCTGGTTACAAAAGATATTTGAAGAGATAGGTAACTGTTGTGGTGGATTCATTGAAATAGATGAGGAGGCAACTTTGAGAAATCATCTTCACTAGGCTTGAATCAAAGTGAAGGGGGATGGAAATGAGCTTCCTAAAAAGGTTGAAGTGGAAACTGAAGGTCTCATCTATACAATTCCGGTGTGGGTGGAAGCTCCGGTCAGTGTGAAATCAGAAGGAAGAAGAAGTGCAGGGAGCCTTTGAATTATCCACAGGATAATAGTACAATGCCAACTTTTTTTTGATAGAGATATGAAGGTTGACACCTGGGTGAAGTTGACAGGGCATGTGGGCACATTAGTCGATGGGGGAAAGTTTAGGTCAAAGGCACATGGGGTGCCAAGTAACAGAGAGGGGCCTTTTAGAGATAATCTTGGACCTTTTACTCCGCCGCAAAACTTGGGCCCAATTTTAAGCCCAACAAAAGCAGACCAAAATAATTCAGACATTTCCCAATTTCTCCGAGAGTGAAGCCCAAACTATAGACCCAGTCACAATTGAAATCCAAGCAACCACACTTAGAGAAAGAAGAACAATATCGCACATTCAGTCATCTACAATAACTCAAGCCGGGAAGAAGTGAGTGATGTACGAGGGTGAGGAAGAACACACAAAGATTCAAGAAGATCAATTCAACATTTGTATGACTAATACAACAGTGCCAGGAAATAAATCAACTGAAATCGTGCATTTAAAGGAAAGCTTAAAGTAGACAAAGAGGAATCTAAGGCCTTGGAACTGAAGGAACCAGATGAAGCAGCAATTGGATCGAAGAAGATGTAATTCCTTTGAACCGGAGGCTGTTCAAGACACCAAAACTTCAGAATGGATTCGACAACACTCATCAAACTAAGCACAAAATTGGGTGTAGATCTTAAAGGGTGTGATGAGAAGGCCAAAGAATTATTTATGAAGATAGACAATAACAATCGGATGAACAAGGGGGAGCAAGCCATTGTAAAAAAGAAGGGGGTGAATGAAATGAAAGGGTCAGAACTTGATTCCAAATTCTATAGTTATGGCTCAAGAAGTAGGGGGAATACCTGGCAATAAAAGTTCAATGCAATTGGAAAGAGTGCCTTGGAATGTTAGGGGGTTATATATTTGCAGAAAGAGAAGGCTAATCAGAAACCGTCTACATACATAGAAAGCTGATGCAGTGTCTCCAGGAAACAAAGCTCATGGGGGATACCACAAAGATATTGAAGGAAGTTTGGGGGAACAATTGGGTTAGCCATGCCCAATTGGAAGCTAGTGGGACTAGGAGCGACATTGTTATAATATGGGACAAAGGGAATGGGAGATTAATTATAATGTGAACTACTTTACTAGGGTTCTAGTTAAAGAAGTGTTATTGACACATGAGAATTTGAATCAGAGAGGAATTCATCTATGCTCTTGAGGGATTTTATGCGGGGAACAGGAGGAGACAATCAACCATCTTTTTATACATTGTATGTGGACAAACCAGTTGCGGAAGATACTCATATATCTGAGGAGGACTAAATGGGTGAGGTCAGGGAACATAAAGGGATTGCTAAACTGCTGGAACACGGATGTCAATGCAGCCAAAAAGGAAGGAAGATGGAAGATTGTCCATGCATGCATTTCGTGGACAATGTGGAAAGAAAGGAATAGGAGATGTTTTGAAGACAAGTAGAGCAATTTGCAAGAGTTCAGAATGATATGCTTAGCTCTAATTTATTTTTGGTGTAAACAAAAATAAATAGCTCAAACAGATTATATTTTTGACGTTTTAGACTATTCATAGGAACGACATATAGATGTTCAAGCTGTAAGTTGTACTTTTGAAGGGGCACTACATACTTTGATGTAGTATATCTGTGGACATATAGATTAATTGTTGCCATTCTAAAAAAATAGATTTCATTCTTACAAGAAGTGGCACCTCCATATGTAAAGACTGCAGTGTTTATAATGGGAAACCATGACCACAACTAGTTTTGACTGTAAAGCGAAAGAGTGAGGAACAGAGAAAAGTTTTGTGGAATTGATAAATCAATGGTGCACACAAAATTATACAAACCAAATTACATTTAAGAACATACTACAGAAGGAGGGAGCGAGATCGGGAACATGAACTTAAAAGCATAAACAAATACTTATGGGCGTGTTTGCTATGAAGAAAAATGTTTCCAATGAAAAATATTTTTGTGGAAAATAAGTGGTTTTCTGACTTTTTTTTTAGTGTATGGTAAGTAAGCAAAAAATATTGTCCCAAGAGCATTTATATGTAATCTAGGAAAATATTATGGGGTGGAGTGGGGTAGTTGGGGTCAGGGTGGCAGGGGTAGGGTGGTCAAGTGGTGCAAGTTAGGGGTATTAGGGTATGGACTGTGGAGAGCAGAGTATGAACTTGGAATGCCACGTATGGAACTTGTTTCCCTTACTCCATTCCACGTATGGAACTTGTTTCCCTTACTCCCATTGGGGAAGTCATTTTCCTTGTTTTAAAAAAACTTTTATTCCTAAAAAATGAATTTTCAGACATTTTGACCCCAAACAGACGATTGGGATAACACTTTTCCATACCAAACACACCAATAGTGGAAAGTAATGACAATTGCATTAGAAAATTAACATGTGAAGTTAGGTATGTCTCACAACCTAAGACCTCAACTACAAGGATTGTGGAAAGACATTGAAATAGGGAACTTAACATTTTTTTCAAGAATGGTAAGAAGAGCTAAGTTGTTTGGGTGTGGGCGTTTGATATGGGTGCGGACCTAGAGGTCAAATCCTTCATGATTTAGATTTTAAGATTTAGGGGTATAAATCCTGATACAGATGTAGGGTTCGACTAAAAATAATTCATTTTAAAAAAAAATAGATTTATAAAAATATGCCTTAATTATAGTGGACTATTTGGAAGGAAAGGAATGCACGAAATTTTGAGAGCAAGTTTGGGTTTATTATTATTATTATTATTATTATTAAGTACAAATGCATTTTCTTATTGTTTTTTCCTATTGCAAATGATATAGAGGTCATGATAGACTTCTTGAGTTCATTTGTGATGTTTACCTGTGACTATATTTAAAGCACTTTGTGCTTACTGAGCTTTTAATACAAATATCTTTTAATGATAAAGAACATATGCCTTAATTATGATATTACCTTAAACTTTTGTTTTGATTTTAGAAATCATTGGATCTTTCTTGGATTTCTCTATCGATTTGGTCAAAGTACCAAAAATCAATTGACCATATTTGGTACGGATCCCATAACCATATATCCATGTCGTGTCGACATGAGTGATGCACCGAAAATGAAGGAGTCCTCGCAATTTAGAACAAGAGTATATGATAGTTAGCATAGAAGTGAGAAGACTATTAGTGATGCTTGAGATAAAGTCCTATATGGCTTGTACTAAAAGTTAGGGATCTAGAGAGGGAGAAACAAATGTACAACTAGCGCAATCAAGAAAGAAGAGGGTACTACTTAAATTAGGTTAAATATGTTGAAGCGGTTTCCAATATATTTTGATATGAAATAGTGAGATAAAAAAAAGATGGAGAGGTTATTTAGATCAATTGAGGAGATTGACGAGGATGCCACACATCATATTATAGAGCAGAGTGGATGAAATGGAGGCTCACATTTGATATTTTGTGTGATAAGAATGTGCCACCCATAATTAAAGGTACGTTCTATAGGGTGGTGGTTAGACTGACTATGTTATATGGTGCAGAGTGTTGGCCAATCTGAAACTCTCATGTTTAGAAGATGAGAGAGGCAGAGACGGGGATGTTGAGGTGGATGTGTGACACATCAGGAGAGATAAGATTAGGAATGAAAATATTGAGGATGTGGGGGACAAGATACGTAAAGTGAGACTGAGATGGTTCAAGGAGATGTGTTGTTCAGATGCCCAGTAAGTAGGTATGAGAGGTAGGTTGTAGTGGGCTTCAGAAGGGGTAGAGGTAGGCCAAAGAAGTATTCAAGTGAGATGATTAGGTAGGATATGGTGCATGTTCAACTCTGTACTAACATCAAGATCGTCACTATCATCAATATCGTAAGACTAATGGGGCACATGACAGGTGCACGATCTACTTTGCATGTTCCATCCTTTAGCTCTTCGCCTATCGGCTTATCTTAAGCAGTTACGTATCAAGACCCTCGACACAAATAGACGGTGACCAATAGTGAAGTAGTACCGTGATGGAAGGGTGAAAAGAAACACTTTTAGGGCTATGCCATCCTAAGGTGATGCTAAATGGATGTGAAATATCGATTGCTTATTGAACCCAGTAAATTGTGTGGAAGTACGAAACTCCAAAATTCGGGGGTTAAAGAGTTCAGATAGTAAACCTTTAGGGCATATGACCACTAGTTCAAGATACTGTCTGGACAACTAAACATCCAACACGTAATTGTAGTCGTGGGACTTTTGCCTCCTTGTAGACTCTGGTGGATGAAGCGGAAGCGAGAATTTTTTGAGGAGTAAGGTCTGTCAAATCGTCTGCAGATACATAAACTCCTTGAATAGAGGTTACCGTCGTGTAAGCCCACCATTGTGTGGAGAAGGCAAAGACCACCCTAGGCGCTAAGCATCCATGGCTAAATGGTTGAAGCGTCCAACGTTGCCGCATACGATGAGGGAAGCGGTTCCTCATCTGGTCCTTTCATTTAATGAGAAAATGGGCCAAATTCACAAGATATGACATGATTCCTGATAGGAGGGTGTGGATGTTGAGAATTAGGATAGAGGGTTAGTAGGGAGTTGGACATATTTCTTTCCATTTCTCTATGTATTAGTTTTCTTCTTGTTTTTCCGAGTTTTTTTATCTTCAGATTTCTATTACTAAATGTTCCTTTAGCCTCGACTATCTTATTATCTTGTTGTATCTATTGCGTTTTTTTGTCGTTCTTTGAGTCGAGGATCTCTCAAAAACAACTTACGTACCTTCTCAAGGTAGGGATAAGATCGGGGTAGACTCTACCTCTCCATACCCCTCTTGTGAGATTACACTGAGTTTGTTGTTGTATTATGATCAATTGCTCAATTGGAATCAAGAGGATGCTTTATAGATGTACATATATCCATGCAAGATCATAAAAAATGTGAGAGTGAGAAAAGCCTATGTTCAAATGGTGACCCTAAAGTATGGAATTACCTTTACATACATTGGACTAGTGTGTAGCTTACCAAAACATTCAATGTTATATTAAGCATTAGAAAGATGCGAAACGGGTGAGGAAAGTTCTTTGGTTAAATAAATACTCCCTCCATCCCATTTTATGTGAGGTAGTTTGACTCGGCACGGAGTTTAAGAAAGAAATGAAGACTTTTAAAACTTGTGGTCCAAGATAAATGATAGAAATTTGTGTGGCGGTAAATCATTTCATTAAGGGTAAAATAGACATTTTATAATTAAATTGTTACTTAATATAGAAATGTGTCATTCTTTTTGGGACTGACTAAAAAGGAAAGTAAGTCACATAAATTGGGACAGTAATATTTAAGATATTCAACATTGTGCTTGCTATCGCAATATTCATTTGATGAAATCATGGGAGGAATGATGAGAGCATTGATACAACACTAGAATGACAGATAACCAGTTTGGATTTATACCGATAGATCTACAAAGAGATTTTGTATTTGTTAGAAAGATAGAACTGAATATATAGGAAGTGGAAGAAGAATCTTCACATGATACTCATTGACTCAGAGAAAGCATACAATCAGTGGCGGGATCAGAATTTTCATCAAGGGGTTCAAAATATAACGAAATAACACACGAAGAAGTTGAAAGGGGTTCAACATCTAATATATATACACTTAAAAAATAATTTTAGCCATGTATAAACATTATAAAGCGCTACTTGGCTTCGTCCCTGCGTACAATAGAATGCAAAGATGTCTTCCGGTGGGTATTAAAACAAAAAGGAATTCCTTTTTAAATACATCCTCTTTATAAAGAATATTTTCAAAGAATCCATCACAAGTGAGAGAAAAGTGAGATGAGAAACTTCTCATAACCATGGGTTTATACTAAGGATCATCCTTGAGAGCCCGTACCCATTTACCCAAATTATGGATGATCTAACAACTGATATACAAGATAGATTTTCTTGGTGTATGCAACAAGCAGATGTTAAATGATGAAACTAGTGTGGGGGTCGACCAACAACATGAACTATGGAAAAATACTCTGAAGAGTTGGGGTTTTAAGATAAGTAGAAGTAGGAAAAAATATGTGTAGTACAAGTTCAGTTTGCATAATAATGAAATTGAGGTGAATCCAGATGAAATTATGGTGCCAAAATGCAAACAATTCAGATATCTAGGTGAAGTCTTTTAAGAAATTGGCTCAACAGGTGAAGATGTAATGCATAATACTAAAATGGAGATTCAACAAAGTTGAGGAGTTACTATGGGAGGAAGTTGCTATACTTACGTTAGTCTGGTGTTCTCCAGAAGTTTTAGTTTGGTCAGATATTTGTAGATCAATATATGTGAGATTCAGAGAATTGAGGCTACTTTTGTCTCAAAAGGACAATTAATGAAGTTATGGAATGAAAAGGACCAAAAATTGAGCAGAATGTGTACATACGATTCATATAATTGATCCCAACTAGTTTAGAACTGAAGTGTACTACTTGTTGAAGGAGGGTAAAGGTGCAACTCATCCCTCACCTTTGCATGGCCAGCTACCAACCAAAAGGTAAAGGGAAAAGAAAATAGACTTATCAAGAAAATACAAATTAAATTCCTTTAGGAAGGGGGTGGGGATATGGGGGTTGGTGGGGGAGAAGATAATAACAACAATTCTTCGGTGCACTAGAATTGTGTGAAAGAGAGTTACATTGAAGTGGCAATATACGTATATATATGAGAACACTCTAGATAAGTAAAGCTATTGGTGACGGCTAAGAGCTTTGAGTATTTTGAAGTGGATGACTATCTCATCGAAAAATTAAATTGTTAGAGAGAGCATACATTTCGTTATTTAATTATATTATATCTCGGTGCAGTCCCTCACAGTGTTATCGAAGGCAAAAAGCGCAAAAAAGCTCTAAGGTCCGTGGGGGCTTGAAGCGCAAAGCGCAAATAAAGCGTGGGCTTTAATGAAAAAAGGCGCAAAGGGAGAAAAAAAATACAAATATATAAGTTTAGTCCAAGACTAATAATTATAAACATGAATGACAAATATATGACCAATGAAATCGAATTTTTTTTATTATAAAGTGAAATATAAATTGTTTAGTGTCAATTCTTCATAAGAGGCTCATTGGCAAGGAAAAGTTTGTCTTAGAACCTTGATGACGACACTGAAGCGCACATAAAGCGAGGCGAAGCGCTCAACACGTTTTGAGCCTTGCTTCAGGGCTTAAGCGCGCTTAAAGCGCGCCTTTGATAACACTGGTCCCTCACATGTGGGCTTGATTTTGTTTTATGACCCAAGCATCTGAATTATTATTTTTTTGATAGTGGGTGGCAGTGAGACTCAAACTCTAAACTTTTGTCTGCTTTGATACTATGTTGAAACGTATGATCAATCTCATCTAAAAACTGAAGCTGAGTACACTCAATTTACTAAATTATATTTTATCTCAACAAGCTCTAGTCTTCCAAATATGTCAACTCCTTGAACTATTTACACTTGTGTTGTTTGTCATGCCAGAAATATGGTATAATCTTCTGTGCTTAATTTATCCCTTTTGCATATATGCTGCCCTCTCTTTTTGTGCCTGTGGACTTAACAAGGCCAATATAGTTGATTGCAGTCTTCAATCCACCATTCTAGTGGGAGTAACCAATTCCATCAAATGCTTTTAGGATATTTCCAGTTCCTTTTTTCCTAAGGAGCTTTAATTTTCCTGTCAGGTTTTAGCAGTTGGAGCACAGCCACTTCTTAGTCGCTTTGACCTGAATGGAGATATTATTTCACAGATACCATGTGCTCCTCAGTCGTTGTTTTCCATTTCTGCACATCCTTCAGGGGTAAGAGACTACTTTTATTTAGGTAGATTTGTAATTCTACTTTTCTTTTTTGTATAAAAAACGAGAAATGCTATATACACCAAAACTGAAGTTGAATCGCCATTGTGGCAGGAAGGATATTACAATGTTTAATTATCGTTATTGGTTATCATAACTCAAACATAGTTCCACCTGTACATAACTTTCAGGTCACAGCAGTAGCTGGTTACGGAGGAATAGTGGATATTGTATCACAATTTGGTAGTCATTTGTGCACATTCCAGTGCAGAGGAGTTCAGAAGGGACTGCCAATGCAGCTTATTTAACTTTGGGACATTGTTAGATGAATCAGTCAAGACAGGAAAAAATTGCCTGCAAAGAAAGTTGTCAGTGAGATGTTATGGTTAAGGAAAACCAACTTTTTCTCTGAAAAAAACTTGGTCACCATTTACTTGCAGCAAGCTATATGAGTTTCACTTCAAAAAATTGAAATTTAGCCCTGTATCATCAGCTTGGGGAGGAATTACTACTAACAAATATTAGAGTTATTTTTAGTGAAGTGAGGTGTACATATGAATAGCTGATGAAAGTATCACTGTGTAGTAACTATTGCCAGCAAAAATGAAACAATACTTTCTTAAGTCAAATAAGTGTTGTTTAAGGTTTTTAAGGACACCCATTAAGATAAGAAAAATCATATATCTCATAAACTGTCATTTATATCTCAGTTTCCTAAAGCAACACTTTGGACCAAATTGGTGAAAAATTAGATGACCATTTATTTTCTTCATATATTACTGTAAGAACATAGAACTAACATTAGAAGAGACTATTCGTCGAATTGGTGAATCTATACTTATGAGCTCATCAAGATTATCATATTGGTAGATAAATTTCTGGAATTTGGATATTGTAGGGAGACAAGAAATGAGCACTTCGAGTTTAGAGAATAGAGAAATTTTTGGTAGGGAGCGTTTCCTCTTTTAACAGGTTTTTAACAGGTTTTACGTAGTGCAAATTTTGATTAGTCGAGTCAGTGAGTTATAAATTCAGATGATTAAATAAAAAAGAAAGAGCTTGCACCCCTTTGCGGTGTAGAAACACCAGGTTAAGGATGTGCTTAGACAAAAACATTGTTTAGGCATGATCACACTTGTATACAAAAAATGTCAGACAATCCCCCATTCTTTTCTTTTCTTCAAATAAGTTATTTAAAATTTTAAAATGAACTTAACACACTTAAAAATGAAGTGAAATAATAATTTTGTGTTTATAAATTATTTGTCGCTTGGGTTGTTGAATGGTGTAATAGTCTATTATGAATTTATAACTAGGGGTGGTACGTATATTTGTTTTGGTTCAAAATTTTCATTTATCAAGTTAAACCAACTATTTAAAAAAAAAAATGTAAATCAAATCAAATAAAGCGGTCTCGATTTTAAAAAAAAGTTGGTTTGACTTTTAAATATTTTTTTCAATAAGGTCTTCCAAATATGTAATTAGTTCTCCCCAAAGAAAAATTGTCCTAGTGAAATCAACAATTATAAGACGTTTAATACAAAATACGAGACGTGTTCTGACATTATGTTAAAATATGGTGTTAGCAAATATCATAGAAGTTTATTGAACAAGTACTACTAATAAGAGAATGAAAATGAAGATTTGATTTAGGCTTTATTTGAGTTATTAATATGTATAAGCTATAGTTTTGATCATGGCCACAATCTTTATAGGAAAGAATTATTTTTTCTTTTGTCGTTGGATAGTTCATTGTTGCTTCCGAATGCACACAGGAGGGTATGTGGTCGCTCAAGTAATATATGGCTCTAAAAGAGCCGGATTATCGAACCTAAAAGATTTGTCGATTAACTAGGGGTGCGCATCGGTCGGTTCGGTTCGGTTTTATGTGTTATTGGTTCGGTTTATCGGTTTTCGGTTTGTAAATACGTCAAACCGATAACCAAACCAATAACATATTTCTTATCGGTTTTTGGTTAATCGGTTTATGGTACTTAACGGTTTAGTTTTCGGTTTAACCAATAAGAAAATACTCATATATATTATATACACGATAAGAAAATTTTCATATAAACCATATGATTTTTTCCAGCATTTGGCATGAAAGTAATAATCATAAAAGTAACAATCATTTTTCTTGCAAGTTTAGACACTAGACACATTCAAAGGAAAAAGTGTGAAAGTAACAATCGTTTAACCATTAACAATAAGACTAGTAAATTTAGTATAGTCTTATTGGGTTATCGGTTTAACTATTAACAAAAATCATAAAATCGGAAACCAAATCAATAACCCAATAAAAAATTTTGCAAAACCGTTAGCCCAATAACCCAATATCAATAAACCAATAGTATTTTTTTGGTTCGGTTTATTGGTTAAATCGATTTTTGCACACCCCTACGATTAACTATTTTACTAAATTATACTAGTCTAAATATTTATTCAAGAGTGCCAAAAGAATTCAATTTTTATTTGTAAACAAAAGAATGCAAGAATTAAATAATAAGATTAACTTACAATGATTGATGCAATTCCAGGGCTACAACATACTAAGAATTCATGCATCACATCTTTTTCATGGATTTCATAAGGTTATCAAATTATTGATTTATAGGGTTGTTATTATGATCATGATCTCTCGATCTCTAACCACCTACCCAAGTTGACCGTCTAACTACATCGTTGAGCGGAAATAGACAAACTCAAGTGTTGAACATTTATTTTTCATCTTGTTTCATAACCACGCACGGTATTTGTGTGAGTGTCAACACTGAACACAAATCTAAACAAGTGGTATGCAATAAAGATCATACTCCTTATATTCTCTGTTCTATCTACCTATTCGTCATTCGAGTTAAAGAGTAGACAATGTATTTATTTTATTGGTGGCCTAGTATCAAAATACTAAATCAAGAATACAAGAATAATAATTTATATAATAATCAAATTCATCCATAAAAGCGATGTTCAACAATCATTCATAGCTACGGCCACATAACAAAAGTCTTTAGTGAAACTGAAGGGGGGAGGGGGTGAATTAATAATTCCTTTAGTCGACTCACCTGCAGATTAATTTAACAGTATATGATAATAGTAAATGCAGTAAATAAAGGACTCAGAGAATATTATGCTGGTCCGGAACACCAAAGTGGTGCCTTCTTCCAGTCCCCTTAGGTTTAAGGTGCGTCCTTAAGATCTTGCTGAGAACTTGGGTGTTTACAAAGTAGTTCGACTTGGAGCCCTATCTCATATACAAATAAGATCTTTCTACTTTGACACAACCTCTACTTGTATAACCTACACTTGGATCTTTCTTTCTCTTTTCTTTTTCAGTTGTATACTTAAGAGAATATAAAGCTTTTATGAAAGACAACATAAGACAATAATACAAGTTCAAGTGAAGTGCGTACTTCACAACTATGGCCAAAGGAGGTTTATATAGATAGGTGGGCTGCTTTCTCTTGTAAGGAAAAACCCAAAGGTGTTTCTCTCAATCAAGGATATTGAGGGATTCCTTGATTGAAGTGATTTGCTGATTCACATTCATATTAGATATGTACATGATCAGACCTTCCTTGATTGAGGTGATTTACTGATTCATGTCCATATTAGATATGTTCATGATCACTCCTTCCTTCTTGAGATGATCTTCTCCAATCCCGGCTTGATTTGAATCTCTTCCTTCTCTTGATAGCTTCCTTGATTCTTGGAAGGATTGTTGATGATTGTCTTTGCTTAATCGAACTGTTTCTGGGATTGAAGGCATCTTGAATTGATTTGTAATTCCTCTAATCGTGGCTTTCCTATCTTCCGTTGGATATCAGTTTGTACATGCTTGACTTATTTTCTTTTTGATTTTTTTCCTACGAAGGGTACAAATATTTGTTAAGAGTCATTTATCAAAAATCAGCTGGTTTTATGAGGGTAACAATCTCCCCCTTTTGGATAATGACAATTAATTCACAATTTTATATAATGGAGCTTCCCTATTTTCCTTGTAGTGTGTGGTTGTAGATTCTAGTTTAATTTGTAGCCTCCCTTGCCTTTATGGTTTGTTGTAGCTCCCCCGTCTTTATGAAAATTGTGGCAACAAATCTCCCCCTTTGGCATAATCAAAAAGAAGAAAAATTAGGAAGACACAGGATAAGGCCAAACCAATGTTGCAACAGATAATAACAGAGCAAGAGTCCTCAATAAGCAATCCAAAAGGCAGATAGAAGTAGGGACATACCCTTTGTTGAAAGATAGTTCAAAAGTAGCAGTAGACAAAAACAAAAGATCCAAGGTTAGATATTCAACGATCACCCAAAAATTACTTGTGGGTGTTGATGATCTTTACACAGTAGGAATTGTAGGAGCGCTCCACAGTTTTAGAAAGACTGGAGTAAGAGGTCTGGACACTGACAACAAGTTCATTGTCTGAAGAGATGACTCCACTTTTGAGAGAGTCAGCTTGTTGATCAACTTGTTAATTGTGGAGATCCCTTCCTGTTTTATGCCAGTCATAGCAATACGCAACTTACCAACATCAGAGCTCGTATCCTTTTGAAGGCGAAATACCATTTCAACCGCATCATGAAGAGTCTCCAAACCACGTTCCACTGCTAAAATGCGAGTTTTGAGTTCGTCGTTGTCCTGCATCAGGAGGGCAGCCGAATCCGCAGAGATCTTTATGGGTTTGACACCTTCAACTCTTGCTTTAACAGAGTCCTTTTTCACCCATTTATTTTCCACCTGCGCATACCCCATACTAGAGAAAGTACGAGAATCATAAGTAGCATTAATGACAATATGTGTAAACATTGAGAGATCCACAAGACGATTCACCAGGATGCGCGAGACAAGTAACCCATATGGCAAATTTGCAGAGGCATTAGGGTCTTCAGCACTTTCCAACATGTATTCTTTGAACCAAACTGCCCAGTTGATGCGATATTTCTTGAGTAAACAGTAGAGAACAAACACGTCTCGAGTAGAAATACTACTCATAGATCCTTTCCTGGGAATAAGAGTAGTGGCTACAATATGTGCCAGAATACGATGTTAACAAAGAGACAACGACCCAAAATTAGATAAGTCAGAGTCTGGCTCAGCCACGACTCTCTTGGCACCTTCCAGAGAGACCTCAAAATCTTCAAGCCAAGTTCCGTTCATATACGGAATTACGCTAGAAAACTTAGTACCAAACACATCTTCAAACAACAGTTCGTTGATAATTATATGATTTCCCATAATGAGGGTTTCCGCCTCACCATTGTCAGAAGAGATGTAGAGATTTGCGTAAAAAATTCGAACAACTTCTTCAAAAAATTCACGACCACACAGACTAAACAACAAATAGAGTTTTTGAGCCTTGAGAAACGAACTTACCGCACATTGAGAGTCCTTCAATAGACTGAGATTGATAACACAGCCAGGAATGATAGGTCGAGTTTTGAAGCTGTCATACTTGATTTTATGTTTGATTCCCCAGAATCATTGCATGTCTTCAGGATATAGAGATCCTGATGCATTAGGACGAGGTTTCTTTAGATTCTTCTTCTTGGAAGAGGAAGCTTTCCTTTTGACGGGAATGGTAGGAGAAACGAGTGATTCATTAGAGGAATCGGAAGAGAGGAATAAGATGTTCACTTCATCGAAGCTTGAAGAAGTTGAGTTCTTCAGAGAGGCCATGGAGCGAGTTCTAGGCATTTTGGATGAGAGAACTAAACAAAGAGAGGAGACAAATAAGGAGAGGGGAGAAAATTGAAGGGTTTTAAAAAAGAGAGAGAAGAGTCAAAAATGAAGGGGAGACGTCTGAAAGAAAGTGAAAAGATGGGGGTTATGAAGAAGGAGAAGGGCGATACATGTAACAATTAAGGGCAGGAAATCTGAAAAAGAAAATAATGTTAACACATAAAAGGAAAAAGTCACATTAATTAAATCAAGTAATACCAAGGCAATTTTGAAGAAAACGAAATCTTTCCTCAAGCAAAGGTTTTGTAAAAATGTCAACTAACTGATTTTTTGAATCAATGAATTCTAGAGAGAAATCCCCATTTTCAACATTATCTCTAATAAAATGATGCTTGATATCAATATGCTTAGCTCTAGAATGATTCACATTATTTAGAAAGGCTAATGGCGCTGGTATTATCGCAAAAGATAGGAACTTCTTCATAAGAGAGATCATAATCAAGTAATTGATGCATCATCCATAATAATTGAGTACCACAACTTTCCACTGCTAGATATTAAGATTCAGTAGTAGAGAGTGCAATAGAGGTTTAGTTTTTGTTGAGCCATGAGATCAAAGATTGTCCTAAAATTTGACAAGTTCCACTGGTACTTTTGCAATCATTTTGATCACCTGCAAAATCAGTGTCTGAGTATCCAATTAAATCAAAGTGAGAAGAGTGAGGATACCATAGCCCTAATTCAATAGTTCCAATTAAATAGTCAATAATTCTTTTTACTATAGTGAGATGTAAGTCCTTTGGAGCAAATTGAAAGTGTGCACACTTTCATACACTGTACATGATATTTGGTCGACTTGCGGTGAGATAGAGTAGTGATCCGACCATTCCACGATACATTTTCTCATCCACATCTTGTAACACCCCAAAAATTTCTAAGTTAAGACCCGAACTATTTTTCATTTACATGTAGGGTCATATCGGGTGATTCTTAAATTAACCATATGTGTAAAGGTAAATTCTTTAGTGTGGGAATGATTTTGGGTATTAATTAAGGTCACTAGAAACTCCTAGCACAAACTTTAGTTGAAAGTTTCCTTACCGATTAAGTTTTGATGTAAGATTCTCTTTAGGTCAACTTCAAATGACTATGTCACTTAGAATATATAGAGTTATGTGGCTCATAACCTATCAAATTAAAGGTATTTGATCTGAGTTTTGAATAAAAAGTTATGACCATATTAGTAACCTGATACAGTGCAGTGACGAATTAGTCAACGGGAAAACTTTAAAAAGGATCATCTTTGTCTTTTTACCTCTAAGAAAACCCTAAACAAATTTCTTGACTAATTAAAGACCCAAAACAATCAGATGTTCATCTCTTAATCCATCATTCTCTTCTCTCTCAAACCCTTAGGCAAAACCCTAAGGAAAAATCAAAGTAAAAGACTCCATTCAAGATATTTTCAATCTTTTTCAAGATTCTTCTTCAAGAGATTTCAAGAAACTAATTCAAGAATCTCAAGAAAGGTTTTCTTTATTGTTTACCTTCAATCTAGGGTATCAAGGCTTCTAATAAAGTTTTTATTCAATATTCTTCCAGAACCTTGTTCTTCCATGTATATAAGGCTATCATAGTGTTGGACTGGTTCGTCCTCACGCCCTACATCTACTTTCAAATGAGTAAAAGAGTAATCTAGGATTCTATCCCTAGATTTGAGTATTCCTGAGATGATTTGATTTTGAGTTCTTGAGTTTCAGATTCTTTTTGAAATTCTATTCCTAATTATGGAATTGCTATATGAAATGCATTAAGATTCTTGAGTTGATTCGTTCATGTCTATATTTCAGCATAAACCCTATGAATTGAGTATTTATTTGAGATGAGTAGTATCGTTAAGTATCGAGTTTCCATATTGCTTTTAAGATCCATGAGTTGAGTCGTTCATGTCCATAATTCCATATAACCCTATGAATTGATTTATAAATATTGAGAAGCTTTTTAAAGCCAACAGTTGAGTTTTAAACTGAGTATTTGAGGAATTAAAGATGAGTTTTGAGAAAGAGTTTCTAAAACATGATTAGTATGACAATCGAGTATGCCATCATTGTTTAAGCAGTATGGTATCTAGTTATGCCATCAATGTTTATGCAGTATGACTTCCCGAGTCATCAATGATCATATCACAATATGAT
>NW_006239175.1:830877-841667 GCF_000226075.1 Solanum tuberosum | reverse complement strand
GAAGAATTATCCTACCCATGACCTTGAGTTAGCGGTAGTTGTTTTTGCCTTGAAAATTTGGAGACATTATCTATATGGGGTTCATGTTGATGTGTTCACCGATCATAAGAGTTTACAATATGTGTTTAGTCAAAAAGACTTGAATCTTCAACAAAGAAGGTGGTTATAACTCTTAAAGGATTATGATATGAGTGTCCTTTACCACCCCAGTAAAGATAATGTGGTAGCAGATACTCTTAGTAGATTGTTGATGGGTAGTGTGGCTCATGTAGAGGATGAAAAGAAATAATTGGTCCGTGATGTGCATAGGTTGGACCGGTTAGGTGTTCAACTAGTGGATTCCACCAAGGGTGGTGTCATGGTCCATAATGGTTTTGAATCATCCTTTGTGATGGATCTGAAGTCTAAACAAGGCCTTGATCCTATTTTAGTTGAGTTGAAAGAGTCGGTACTTAAGAAGTCCGTTGAGGCTTTATCCCAATGGGGAGATGGGATGCTTAGGTACCAAGGTCGGTTATGTGTTCTGGATGTTCATGGTTTGAGGGAGAAAATTTTAGTGGAAGCTCATAGTTCTCGGTATTCTATTCATCCGAGAGCCACCAAGATGTACCGTGATCTACTCAAAGTCTATTGGTGGAATGGGATGAAGAAAGATAATGCGGGATTTGTAGTCAAATGTCCAAATTGTCAACAAGTTAAGGTTGAGCATCAAAGGTCGGGAGGTTTATCCCAAGATATAGGTATCCCCACTTGAAAGTGGGGAGAGATAAATTAATATGGATTTTATTATGGGTTTTCCTCGCACCCGAAGGTAACATGATTCAATTTGGGTTATTATAGATCGAATGACAAAATCGGCTCACTTTATTACAGTAAAGATTTCTTTTTCGGCGGAAGACTATGCCAAATTATACATAAGAGAGATAGTGAAGTTATATGGGGTTCCCTTGTCTATTATCTTCGATCGAGGTACTCAATTTACTTCACATTTTTGGAAGTCATTCCAAAAAGGTCTTGGCACTAAGGTTAAGCTTAGCACGACTTTTCATCCCGAAACCGATGGGCAAGCGGAACATACCATCCAAACATTGGAGGATATGTTAAGGGCATGTGTAATAGACTTCAAGGGTAATTGGGATAACCACTTGCCATTAATAGAATTTGCCTACAATAATAGCTATCACTCAAGAATCGGTATGGCCCCCTTTGAAGCCTTGTATGGTAGGAGATGTAAGTCTCCCGTTGGATGGTTTGAGGTAGGGGAAGTTACCTTACTAGGCCTCGAGTTAGTTTATGAAGCCATTGAGAAAGTCTAACTCATTAGAGAGAGGTTGAGGACAGCCCAAAGTCGGCAAAAGTCATATGTTTGAGGTTAATGATTGGGTCTATCTAAAAATCTCACCTATAAAAGGTGTGATGAGGTTTGGCAAGAAGGGAAAACTTATTCCCCGGTATATGGGCCCATACCAAATTTTGAAACGTATTGGGAAAGTTGCCTATGAGTTAGACTTGCCAAATGAGTTGGCTCCAGTGCATCCGGTGTTTCATGTTTCCATGCTCAAGAATTGTGTTGGAGATCCGGCATCCTTTATTCCTTTATAAGGGTTGGGGTTTGATGAGAGTTTTTCATATGAGGAAGTTCCGTTAGAGATTCTAGACCGATAAGTTAAAAGGTTGAGAAACAAGGAAATAGCTTCCATGAAGGTTTTATGGAGAAATCATCCAGTTGAGGGTGCTACTTCGGAGGCCGAGGCCGATATGAAGTCCCACTATCCTTATTTTTTTCCTTCTACTCCTACCCTAGTTTTAGGTAAGTAGTTCCTCTTGAGTTTTCCTTGTTTTGGGAGTCATGTGTGTTATGTGAGTTTTTCAATGATTTTCTTATGTTATACATTTTCTTGAGAAAGGAATACATGTTTAGTAATAAAATGAGTTTTATGATTGATTTTCTTCATGTTGTTGTGCTTTGAGTAAGCGTTACCTATATGCTTCTTGAGTTGAGTTGTGAACATGCTTTAGTTGTGCTTTTTGAAAATATGTTGCATAAAGGCTCCATGAAATTGTGTTGAGAATGCTTTTAGTTGGAGAAGGTAGTTCCTCCTATGAATATGAGAAATGTTGAGTTTTCATGCATAATGGATTGTTAGATGTAGTTCCTACTTCCTTGCGTTGCATTGATTATGTTTGGGATGGAGTTGAAGTTTCCTCCTATGAATTGTGCATCATTTTGACGTTGCATGCATGATGGGATGCTAGTCTTGAGTCTTTACTTCCGTAAGGTGTCCAGATCATCATTCGAGGACGAATGTTCCCAAGGGGGAGATATTGTAACACCCCAGAAACTAGTAGGCTAAACTAGAGCTTGACGTGAGGGTTAGAGTCGTGAATAACTTCTTGTACCTAAAAATAAAGGGTTTCGTGTTAGAACGTCAAGGTACGACCCCCAAAGACCAACCACGGGTCCTTGAGGAAGACCCTAGAGAATTGCCTGGATAGTGACCAATGGAAGGGACCTACGCCCCGTTGGTCAGTCCACTCCCGTGAGTGAGGGGTTGTGGGTCGAGGTCCCAGAAACCAAGTCCCAAAACCAAACCACGGTTCACCATCACGGACCGTGGGTCCAACCATGGTCCGTCAGTGGTGGGTTGTGGGTGGTGACCTGGGAGCAATTTTAGGGAGTTAGTTTAGGGGCACTTTGAGATTTTCCAATTTTAATTAATATTAAGTGACGTTGTTTTATTCCAATTTAGACTACCTATATATTGATTTTATACCCCTAAACTAACTCATCCAAATCATTATTTCTAAATTCCCAAATGAACTCATCCTCTCCAAATAAAATTCTCTCTCTAGAACTCAAGGAAGAACAAGTAGAAGAAGGAAGTTGGAGCCTAGGGTTTCAAGGAGCAAGGTTTTTCTATTCAATTTCATGGGGATTCATAGCTAAGGTATGTAGTCCTTCATCCATGGAGTCCCTTCAAAACCAAATTTCAAGTTAGAAATCCCCAAAAGTTAGGGTTTGACTCCAAGTTCATGGATTCCTTTCAAATTCGTTTATAATGATTGAATTATGTTTTATTATGGATAAATTGATGATTTTACATGGTTTTATGTTGAATTCCCCCAGAATCCATGAATTTCCCTATTTTTTCAAAATATGATCTCAAAGTATGGGTATTGATTGATGCAAGGAGAATATTATAGAATTATGCATGTAGTAATTGAGCTACTTGATCTATGATTATATCCATGTATAAGGTAGTGAATTATAGATGTGTTTATTGAATATGATCTATGGTCCTTGAAGGGCAAGGTATGAGAATTATGCATGATTATGAGATTTATGTATATCTTTTATGGACACTTTGAGAGTAAAGTGATTATGATTACGATTATGATCTTGTTGTTGTGTTGTTGAAAGGCTATTCTCACATACACACCTATGCAACAATATGATATGATGTGAGAGGTTTTCTCACAATATGATGATTCTAAGGTTGAAAGGTTTTCTCACCTATTTGAATCTAAGAGCTTTCTTATGAATTATGTTGGATTGAGTGTCAAGACATTCCTTCCATGATTATGAACTAATTCAAGACTTAATATGAACTCCGTGGTAATAAATTCTTAGCACCGAGTGGTTATTGATATGAGATGGAAGCCCTCAGGATAGTAGAAGTCGGGTTTCTAGGAGCAATCTCTTGGGATGGGAGCCATCACGATAGTAGAGGCCGGGTTTCTAAAAGAAATCCCATTATCCCATAAACTATGTGCCCTCATAGGTCTTTAGCTAGTAGATCCACCTAAGATAAGTGTATGGTTCTACCTTAGGCAAGTAGAACAACCCTTTCTGATGTGGGAGTCACCGGATTCCATGTTTAGCTCACATGGTCTAATGTCGGTTAAGGCTTATTTCTCAGAACATTAATATAAATAAGATTATGAGTTATGAACTATGGTTACTCAATATGAACAAAAATATGAATGATGGCCTAAAAAGTGTATGCTAACATGGGTACAAAATCATACTCATAAATCATGTATGCTAACATAGGTACAAAATCATACTCTTTAGATGAATTTTAAGTGCCTTCGGGTAAAGCTTAGTGGATCCACTTAGTTGAGGTGTTCTATACCCCGTTAAGGTATACGGCAGTTCTGGCAGCATGGGTGAGACGTTGTATCATTACGTAACTCATAGTGATGGTTGTCGGTTAGAAAACCTCCCAAATAGAGTTTAAAAATGTATTTTTATTATATCACTTAATATGTTGAGTTCCGAGATGAGTAAGTATCTTTGTAAAGTTTTAAGGATTTCACTTCTATATTTCTTTACATTTAGTTGAGTATATATTTATATTTATAGTAGTCCTTTCATTCAGTCGAGTCGTTCATGTCCATAATTCCATATGAACCCTATGAATTGACTTATAAATATTGAGAAGCTTTTTAAAGCCAACACTTGAGTTTTAAACTGAGTATTTGAGGAATTAAAGATGAGTTTTGAGAAAGAGTTTCTAAAACATGATTAGTATGACAATCGAGTATGTCATCAATGTTTAAGCAGTATGGTATCTAGTTATGCCATCAATGTTTATGCAGTATGACTTCCCGAGTCATCAATGATCATATCACAATATGATGTTGATGTATTTTTGAGAAAGAGTTTTCAAGTATGAATTGAGTAAGAGTATAAGGGAACTAAGTATTCCCAAAGATATCAGTTTTTACATTGATAAAAGAGAAACTTTGATTTCTAAATGAGTTATGAGTTTAAAGATATTTTAAGAGCAATTACCTCTTTTAGGAGGATAGTTTGAACAATTATCTCAAACCAGAGGAAGAGCTTGTTTTTAAACATTGAGAATGAGTATATATTATTGGGAGTAGTATTGAGCACCAATATGGGGATGCGTTCAGACAACTCACATTCCTCATAAACCATGTATGCCAACATGGGTACAAGATCATACTTTTTAGATGAATCATAAGTGTCTTCGGGCAGAGCTTAATGGATCCACTTAGTTGAGGTGTTCTATACCCCGACAAGGTATAGGACAGTTCTGGCAGCGTGGACGAGACGTTGTATCATCACGTAGCTCATAGTGATGGTTGTCGGTTAGAGAATCTCCCAAATAGAGTTAAAAGAGTATTTTTATTATATCACTTAATATGTTGAGTTCTGAGATGAGTAAGTATCTTTGTAAAGTTTTAACGATTTCACTTCTATATTTCTTTACATTCAGTTGAGTATATATTTATATTTATAGTAGTCCTTTCATTCAGTTATTTTTTATTCAGCTATATTACATACTCGTACATTCAATGTACTGATGCCATGCGACCTGCATCTTTTAATGATACATATAGAGGTTCTTAGGTACCTCAACAAGAGTTTGTTAAGATCACTTCATCCGCTCGTCAACTTTTAAGTGAGGTCTCCTTGCTTTCGGAGGACTCCAGTTTTATGAGTTGCTAGTAGTAGTTATTTTGAGAAGTCGTGGGTCTTGTCCCAACACTCATCTTTTTTATAGTAGAGGCTTCATAGATAGAACATTTTGGAGAGTCTTACAATTTTAGATGTTTTATTTAAAACTAATGTTTCACACTCAGTATATTTAGAGAGTTTTGAGATTTATTACACTGTTTTTAAAAATGTTTATTTCAATTTGATGATTATGTATGCTTGAGTTAGTCTTCCGATTGTAGTCAGCCAGGATGAGGGTTCGCTTGGGACCAACAATGGTTCTCGAGTGCTGGCCACGTCCAAGGTGTAGGTCTAGGTCGTGACAAACTTTATCCCAAAGCATAGAGTTCAAGTGTCATAGGGTGTCTATGAAGCCGTGTCAGTAGGATCTTATTTATGGTTGTGAGGGCCCCACTTCTATAAATGAGGGACTACAGAGATTTAAGAAAAGTTTTCCTTCTTTCATACTCTATATCGTGTAGTAGAATTATGTCATAAGGAATTTTTTCTAACTCGTTCTTTTCTCATATCCATTCGACTACCTCTCATACTTAAGGTAGTTGAAAAAGCAAAGCTAGATCCTTATCGATGAGTTACTCTAAGAAAAAATCTTGAGAAAGTCATGAGACTGAAGAGGGGCTTGAGAGAAGCCCGTGAGTGAGTTTAAGTGTTGAGTTTTGAAAGAATGCACTTATATTCATGTGAACCGTGTGTTAAAGCTAAAAGCGAGATGTACTCTCTTCGCTATACCTTGTTTTAATTGAGACCCTTATGAGAAATATTGTTGTAGAGTTAGGGTAGTATTTGCACCCGAAAAGATAGTATGAGTACGGGGTTATAAGTAGTAGTAGTAAAAGTACCCAAGGTTAGAAGAATGCATGCAGAGGTTCAGTAATCTAAGAAAGGGAGATAGTGATAAGGCAAATTATGCTATTTTAGTCATGCCCCTAGTGAGTTATTAATGAGGATTTTTCCTTTATGAGTAGACAAAGGAATAATAATTTTGTGTAGATTTCATGATAGAAGATAGAGTAAGAGTTACTAGTATGGATGAGTTAGAGTATACTTTAACTAGAAAGGAGTTTATGATGATGTGGCAATGTGTTAGTAACGATCAATTATAAGTGTTGAATAGAAGAGGAGGAGTATTCATGAGGTAAGAGATCTACGATAGGTTTATAACTTTTTCTTAGGGAGAGTCTATGATTTATAGAACTAATTAAGTAATTATGTATAGTGAATGAGTAAATAGTACTTAATTTGTGAAATGGAATGTGACGGTAAATTGTAAGTATGTAGAACTGAGAGATAAAGATTGACTACTTGTCATGAGGTCTTAGTGGGCGAGTGTTTCTTAATTTTATCTAGAAGTCATAAGTAAGTATAGTTTGTGAGAAAATATATTGATATCCATGTTTAGTGCTAGACACTAAACTTGAATTTGAGATGAGTGTCATGATAAAAAAATAAGATGATAATATGAGGGTGATAAAGTTGATTTTGAGAGATCTGGTAGATTTGACATAGAGTAGGTGGGGAATTAAGATGCTAGTTGCAATTAATGTGAGTGGTACAAGTGTGGGATTCTGACTTAAAGATGAGAGCAATAAAGTGTGATTAAGTCATTAGATTATCAAGAGCATTAAGGGGTGCACCTGAGATTGTATGTATTCGGACGAGATTCTAATAAATTTTATGACTTTCAATATGTACCTAGATAGTATATTTGAGTTATCAATGTAGAGTAGACTGATTTGAGTTTTATTTATTACCCTTTATAGTTTTGTCGAAGGAACTATATATAGCCAATGATGGCCTTTCAAGCATAGTTCAAGTTTCCTCCGGTTAGATTGATATGAACTTAGAAGGACAATATTAGTGGGCTAAGAAGGATAAGTCATACTATTAAGGTTAGATTAAGCGGGTTTATAAGCCAATGTGAATAGGTTAAAAGAAGCATCTTAGAAAGAAGCTTTAGAAGGAATCTTAGTATTTGCACATAGAAAGCTCTATAGACATGAGATTTGAATTTTTCCAAGTATTAGAGTAAATTGAATATAGATTAGTTTAGAAAAGATGGAATAGATCCATAACTATAAAGTATCAGTTTGAGACCTAAGGGGATATGATAAGATGAGAATCAAAGTCAAGTGTTGAAAATTAGATAGTGATGTGTTCAGAAAGAGTTAGAGTGATATATCGATTCATTCATTCTCTAGCGTATTCCTAAAAAATCAGTCGTTACAACATATTGTTGATATTCCTAATATCAGAATTGTGTCTATGACCTATGCTCATACACTTCAAAGAGATACATTTCTATCCTCAATTCACAGAATGAGGGGCAAAGACTTTAGCCCATTGGTCTCAATCTTATCCATAAAGTTATGACTATTAGTCTCATGATATGAACTTATTCATATAAGCACTCATGTCTCATAGTATGTTCAGTCTCACAAATTCATAACTTACTCTCAATGGCTAGCAACATAATGTTATGTCATGCATATTCTTATATAAGATATCTCGAATGAATCGTGCTTATGATCTTTTGCCCTAGAACTCTTTAAGTAATCTTTTTTAGTTTTGAGAGTGGTGTTGTTGATAGTAATTGTGTAAAGTATAGAGAAGAGGATTGATATTTCTTATTGTGATAGTGATGGTGTGTTTATTCCATCTAAGGTTATAAATGTGGAGGAAGAAGGAGAAAAGGTTTAACGATGAGTAATAAGTCAGTTTCCAGGTAATAATGCATGAAAGTTAAGTTGGTAGAAGTGATAAGAGAATGAGAAATTCTTATAAGGGTTAGTTAGTAGGAGTTCATTGGAGTGGTTATAGTACTAGGCTTGAATGTGGTGTTAGTAGCGTGTGGATGAATGCATGATGCATTAGATATTTCTTGATATGGGCTCAAGGTTGGTTCAAGGCAGCTATAAGGAGAAGTATTCTTAGGATGAGATTCCCTATAGAGGTATTGAACCTGAATCTTGTGGTTTAGATAAGTATAAACATCTCATGTTTAACATCTTGTGATTTAGAGATTAAGCTTGAACACAATAAGAGCAGACAATCTAACTTAGACCTTGGTAAGAGTAGTCATAAATCCTTGTAGGAGTTATGAGTTGCAGCTAATGAGGTGTGGTATTCATAAATAAGGGTGTGGTTTAGAGGTGTTGCTAGGCTTGAAAGCTAGAAGTTGTATTTCTTAAGGCATAATAGTCTTATTCTTGCTTCATGTCAAGATTCATTTGATTCATGTAAGTTAACTTCAGAGAGAGCGTGACTATGTTCAAAACAATATCGTTCTTGACTTATGTGCTATACACAGTTCCAAACTCTTAGTATGATTCAGTTCTGCCTATGTTAGTAAGGAAGTTCAACAGTCAAAATGATAGTAAGAGTAACTCCTTTCCTTTCCATCCTCAGTTTAACCATCATTCGAGGATGAATGATCCCAAGGGGGAGATATTGTAACACCCAAAAAATTTCTAAGTTAAGACCCGAACTATTCTTCATTTACATGTAAGGTCATATCAGGTGATTCTTAAATTGACCATATGTGTAAAGTTAAATTCTTTAGTGTGGGAATGATTTTGGATATTAATTAAGGTCACTAGAAACTCCTAGTACAAAGTTGAGTTGAAAGTTTCCTTACCGATTAAGTTTTGATGTAAGATTCTCTTTGGTCAACTTCAAATGACCATATCTCTTAGAATATACAGAGTTACGAAGCCCATAACAAAACAAATTAAAGGTATTTGAATCTTCTTTTTAATGCCACAAATTTCGCAACAATCCGAGTTTTGAGTAAAAAATTATGACCATTTAGTAACCTGATACACTGCAGTGACAAATTAGTTGATGTGAAAATATTAAAAAGGGTAGTTTTAGTCTTTTTACCTCTAAGCAAACTTGACCAATTAAAGATCCAAAACAATCAGAGTTTCATCTCTTAATCCATCATTATCTTCTCTGTCAAACCCTAAGGAAAAATCAAAGTAGAATACTCCATTCAAGATTCTTTCAATCTTTTTCAAGATTCTTCTTCAAGAGATTTCAAGAAACTAATTCAAGAATCTCAAGAAAGGTTTTCTTGATTATTTACCTTCAAATTAGGGTTTCAAGGCTTCTATCAAGTTCTTATTCAAGATTCTTCAAGAACCTTGTTCTTCCAGTTATGTAAGGCTATCATAGTGTTGGACTAGTTCATTCTCACGCCCTACATCTACTTTCAAATGAGTAGGGTGGGGCATTCGGTAATTCAGTTTGGTTTCATTTTTTTTGTTTTTTCAATTTTTGGTTCTTGTACCACATGCACCAAATACTGAACCAAATTATTTCGGTTCGGTTTATGTTATTTCAGTTCGGTTTTTGTTGGCTTAGTTTTTTGTTATGGGGTTCTTAGTGGTTTTTTTAAAATTTAAAATTTTACAATTTTTTTTGTTTGATTTTTCAGCTTAATGGGCTAAAAATAAGTGGTCCTTAAAGTGTTATGGGTATGTTTGTGGATATGGAGGGTCTAGAGGATTTACAGAGGACGTTTGTGGATATGTTTGGTGGAGATTTAACAAAGATGATGGGTGATGAAACTCCAACGGCGAAGAAGACTAGAAGAGGGCACGTGCTTCAGGTTGCAGCATAAGAGTTGCGTCAAAAAGCAACAATGCTAATGTCTCTTAATTAAATTAGTAGTACATATTTTGTGGCTCTTCCAAAATATCTAATTTCTATGGTATGCTACTATGCTTTAGTGGTCCTAATTCCTTAAGCTATTACTATTTATCAAATATTTAGACTTTAGTAATGACTAGCAATCTAATCAACTATACTAGGCATTTAACAAGTAAAAATAATAAAGCCAAAATGACACTAACAAGCAACAATTTAACAAGTAATAAAATTTTACTACACTTCACAAATACAATGATCAATTGATCATGTCATTACACAACAACATAATAACTGTCACACCCCAAACTCGAGGGGCGCAACTGGCTCCTATTGCCAAAACTCAGGCCCGAGCCGACCCTGCTGAACCATTTGCTACTAGCGCATGGCAGCCACACGCAATCAAGAAATCAAACAAGTATATCTCGGCTTAAAACTAAGCCATCGGCCGACAAGGCCCCTGTCAACTGATCTATAAAAGAAACAGCTACTCCCAGGATATCATATAAATAAATAGCCAACTAGTACAGAAGTCCTGATTGGGCTGTCGAGGCCACCATGATATCTATACCAAAACTAAAAACAGATATATACCAATACAATACATCATACAGCTCACAAGCTTCCGCAAACCAACAACATAGGCCAGCATGGC
>NW_006239175.1:819283-829403 GCF_000226075.1 Solanum tuberosum | reverse complement strand
AACAACATAGGCCAGCATGGCCATAACGTAGCTATAAATCTCACACACTAGTCTGCAAGCCTCTAAGAGAATTAACGATTGGTGGGACAGGGCCCCAGCCTACCCATAAAGATATATACAACAAAAGTTAACAAACTTCCCAACTCTGGCAGCTCCGAAGGAAAGGGGCTAGTCAACCGGATAAAAGTCAATCCTGCTGAGGAGGCCTACTCAGTCATCTGTCAGGACCTGCATGCATGAATGCAGCGCCCCCAAGGCCATGGGGCATCAGTACAAAATAATGTACAGAGTATGAAAGGCAATAGACTATGATGAGGTATCCTGATTTACTGGAATAATCCAATAAATAAATCAAGGATAAGATAAGTGTACTGACCTGCTACTAAATCTAAACTTATCAAAAATAATAAAACAACAACCTAACCAAGCCCCCATAAGCTCGGCAGGTACAAACAACACACAAGAACCACCTACTCAGGCCCCCATAAGCCCGAAAGGTGCCAATCAACCTATATACCCCTATCAGTAGTCCCCTAGCCCCATAGGCAGTCACATAGCCTTCTTAGGCATTAATATAGCCCCGTAGGTAGCATATTAATGAAGGACGTGCCCTCTTCTAGTCTTCTTCCCCGTAGGTAGCATATTAATGAATAGACCCCTAAAATAACTAATCCAAATCATTATTTCTAAATTCCCAAAAGAACTCATCCTCTCCAAATAAAATTCTCTCTCTAGAACTCAAGGAAGAAGAATAATGAAGTTGGAGACTAGAGTTTCAAGGAGCAAGGATTTTCTACTCAATTTTGTGGGGATTCATAGCTAAGGTATGGTAGTCCTTCATCCATAGAGTCCCTTCAAAACCAAATTTCAAGTTAGAAATCCCCAAAAGTTAGGGTTTAACTCCAAGTTCATGGATTCCTTTAAAATTTATTTATAATGAATGAATTATGTTTTATTATGGATAAATTGATGATTTTACATGGTTTTATGTTGAATTCCCCAAGAATCCATGAATTCCCCTATTTTTCCAAATATGATCTCAAAGTGTGGGTATTGATTGATGCAAGGAGAATATTATAGAATTATGCATGTAGTAATTGAGCTACTAGAATTATGATTATATCCATGTCTAAGGTAGTGAATTCTAGATGTGTTGATTGAATATGATCTATGGTTCTTGAAGGGCAAGGTATGAGAATTATGCATGATTATGAGATTTATGTATATGTTTTATGAACACTTTGAGAGTAAAGTGATTATGATTATGATTATGATCTTGTTGTTGTGTTGTTGAAAGACTATTCTCACATACACACGTATGCAACAATATGATATGATGTAAGATGTTTTATCACAATATGATGATTCTAAGGTTGAAAGGCTTTCTCACCTATTTGAATTTAGGAGCTATTTTATGAATTATGTTGGATTGAGTGTCAAGACATTCCTTCCATGATTATGAACTAAGTCAAGACTTAATATAAACTCTGTGGGAATCAATTCTTAGCACCGAGTGGATATTGATATGAGATGGAAGCCCTCACAATAGTAGAGGTCGGGTTTCTAGAAGAAATCCCCTTATCCCATGAACTATGTGCCGTCACAGGTCTTTAGCTAGTGGATCCATCTAAGCTAAGTGTATGGTTCTACCTTAGGCAAGTAGAACAACCCTTTTTGGTGTAGGAGTCACCGGATTCCATGTTTAGCTCACATGGTCTAATGTCAGTTAAGTCTTATTTCCCACAACATTAATATGAATAAGATTATGAGTTATGAACTATGGTTACTCAATATGAACAAGAATATGAATGATGGCCTAAAAAAGGATTTCTTAGCGTGGGTGAGATTTATTGGGTCTTATTCATGCATTGCACAACTAAGCTTTAAGGTTGTTTATGAAGTGTTCCTTTTATGATGATTATAACTATGTTGAATATGCTTATGACATATCTTTTTACACTAATCTTCATGATGATCCTTAAACTTGGTAAAGTGCATGTTTTCAACTAAAATGTCCTTTTTAGCATGTTTTCAAGCTTTTTATGCATGTATATCATACTTAGTGCATATTTGTACTAACGCCTACTTTTCCTACTAGTGTAGGGTCCGGTTCTCAAGGTGGTCCTCATTGTGGCTAAAGCTTGGATTTACTCATTTCTTCTAGCTTGTGGTGAGTCCTCATGATTCGAGGACAGATGTTTCACTTGTAGTTACATTTCTGGTGTTTACTTTTTGGACTATTTTGTATGGGTTGTGTCCCTTTCTCATTTCAAAGATTGTAATAGATGGCTATGTTGAGACATAGAGTCTAGACTTCTGCTTTTGTTTTAAATGAAAATTTAGACTTGCACTTGAAATGTGTTTTTACTCTTATTGTTCTATTTCTTATGTTATGATATGCTAAGTGGCTTGTATGGAGTCCTTCGGGGTTCTATACGCCATGTTACATCTAGAGGGTACCCCTGGGTCGTGACAAACTAGGTAATCAGAGCACAAAGTTTAGAATGATTCTAGGATCATGTCATGTCTCATAAGCCACGTCTAATAGAGTCTTATTCATGAGTGTGAAGCGCGCCACATTTATGAATAAGAAGCTATAAGGTGTTTAGGAAATTCCATTTCTTTCATTACTCTTAAGTCGTGAGATAGAGTTTAACTCTATAAGGCCTTTCTCCTAATCCTTATTCATTGGTCTACATGATATAAATACTAGAAGGGTTTTCGCAAGAAGGGTTGATAAAGACAATGTGAATGAAGGAGTTCCTCCTCAAGTTACTCAAGTTTCGATTGAAGGGCAATGTCGAATGTGGAGGTTAGGTCAATTTTTCAAATCTTGTCCCAAGCTTTGACAGTTCAAGCTCAAGCTATGACGGCTCAAGACAATAGAGAGGTCGTAGCTCCCGTGCATCCTAATGTGAATTCGGCGTCTTCGAGAGTGACGGATTTTCCAAGAATAACCCCCCCCCCCAGAATTTCATGGCTCCAAAGTGGAGGAACATCCTCAAAAATTTGTGGATGAGGTTTATAAAGTACTTGCTATTATGGACTTCGGTTGAGAAAGCGGAATTAGCCGCTTACCAATTGAAAGGTGTTGCTCAAGTGTGGTATAATTAATGAATGGATGGGATGCCAATAGGAGCGGGTCTCATAGAGTGGGAAGTGTTTAAATTGGCATTTCTTGATAGATTCTTTCCCCTAGAGTTGAGGGAGGCTAATATGCAAGAGTTTATTAACCTTCGTCAAGGAGGTATGAGTGTGAAGGAATATGCTATAAAGTTCACCCAACTATCCAAGTATGCTCCAACTATAGTGGCGGATTCAATGGCTAAGATGAATAAGTTTGTGATGGGAGTGTCCGATATGGTAGTCAAGGAATGTCGAACGATAATGCTTATTCCCGATATGGATATTTCACGTATCATGGTGCATAAATGGAGGAAGAGAAACTCAAGGAAAAGAATAGAGAGGTGAAAAGAGCTAGAATTGGTGATGGGAAATTCTCCACTACTAGGTATGATGGACAAGGTCGATCAAGGTTCAAACAAAGGTTTTCCAACCAAGTCTCCTCTAGTGCTCCAAGGGTCAACAAAGATAGGGTTTCCAACTCTAAACCTCAAGGAGTTAATGGCAGTGGTTCTTATGTGGCTAGATCTACTTGTACGAAATGTGGAATGAAACATGATGGTAAGTTCCTAGTTGGCATGGATGGTTGCTATGGTTGTGGAAAAAGTGGTCGAGATTGTTCGATGCTTATGGCTAAGGGAAGAGAGGGCAAGCAAGCTTCTCCTAGTGGTTCAAACTCCAATGCTCCAAAGCAAAACCACTTCTATGCTCTCCAAAACCGAGGTGACCAAGAGAGCTCCCCGAATTTAGTGACCGGTATGTATAAAGTCTTCCATATAGACGTGTATGCTTTGTTAGACCCCGGTGCTACTTTGTCTTTTGTGACACCATATGTGGCAATGAGATTTGATATTCTCCCCAATGTGTTGTTAGAACCTTTTTCTGTCTCTACTCTCATTGGTGATTCTGTGGTGGCTAAGAGGGTTTATAGAAGATGCCTCATTTCCCTATCCTATAGAGTTACTCTTGTTGAATTGGTAGAGCTTGACATGTTATATTTTGATGTTATACTTGGTATGGATTGGTTTCACTCTTGTTATGCATCGATCGATTGTAGAACTCGGGTAGTCAAGTTTAAATTCCCGAATGTGCCCATCCTTGAGTGGAATGGGGGAAATTCTATGGCTAAGGGTCAGTTTGTTTCATGTTTGAAGGCTAGAAATATGATCTCCAAGGCTTGTATTTACCATCTTGTTATGGTGAGGGATGTAGATTTTGAAACCCCTACTCTTAAGTCGGTCCCCATTGTAAATGAATTTCTAGAAGTGTTCCCAAATGATCTACCCGATATTCCTCCCAATCGGAAAATAGACTTCGGTATTGACCTTTTCCCAGATACGAAACCTATCTCAATTCCTCCTTATAGATAGGCCCCGGTTGAGTTAAAGGAGTTGAAAGAATAATTGAAGGATCTATTAGACAAGGTTTTTATTCGACTGAGTATCTCACCATGGGGTGCTCTGGTGTTGTTTGTGAAAAAGAAAGATGGGTCTCTTCATATGTTCATCGATTATCGTCAATTGAACAAGGTGACCATTAAGAACAAATATCCTCTTCCAAGGATCGATGACTTGTTTGACCAACTTCAAGGGGCTAGTTATTTCTCTAAGATTGATCTTCATTCAGGTTATCACCAATTAAGGGTGAGGGGTGAAGATATTCCCAAGACAGCTTTCCAAACTCGATATGGTCACTATGAGTTTCTAGTAATGTCCTTTGGTTTGACTAATGCTCCGGCGGCATTTATGGACTTAATGAATAGAGTATTCCGACAATATATTGACATGTTCGTGATAGTGTTTATCGATGATATTTTGATCTATTCAAGGAGTGAGAATAAGCATGTTTACCATTTGAGAATTGTATTGCAAGTTCTTAAGGACCATCAACTTTTTGCAAAGTTTAGTAAGTTTGAATTTTGGTTAAGATCTATGGCTTTCCTTGGTTATATTGTGTCAAGTAAGCATATTGTGGTAGGTCCTAAGAGGACAGATACGGTCAAGAGTTAGCCTAGACCTCTAACTCCTTCAGACATTAGAAGTTTTTTGGGTTTGGCCAGTTATTATAGAAGTTTTTTTTAGGGGTTTTCTTCCATTGCCTCTCCGATGACGGCTTTGACTCAAAAGAAGGCTAAGTTCATTTTATCGGAAGCTTGTGAGAAAAGTTTTCAAGAGTTGAAAGATAGACTTACTTCCGCTCCGATGTTGACCTTACTGGAGGGTACAGATGGTTTTGTGGTGTATTGTAATGCCTCTAGAGTTGGGTTGGGATGTGTTCTTATGAAAAATGGTAAGGTGATTGCCTATGCTTCAAGGCAACTTAAAGTCCATAAGAAGAATTATCCTACCCATGACCTTGAGTTAGCGGTAGTTGTTTTTGCCTTGAAAATTTGGAGACATTATCTATATGGGGTTCATGTTGATGTGTTCACCGATCATAAGAGTTTACAATATGTGTTTAGTCAAAAAGACTTGAATCTTCAACAAAGAAGGTGGTTATAACTCTTAAAGGATTATGATATGAGTGTCCTTTACCACCCCAGTAAAGATAATGTGGTAGCAGATACTCTTAGTAGATTGTTGATGGGTAGTGTGGCTCATGTAGAGGATGAAAAGAAATAATTGGTCCGTGATGTGCATAGGTTGGACCGGTTAGGTGTTCAACTAGTGGATTCCACCAAGGGTGGTGTCATGGTCCATAATGGTTTTGAATCATCCTTTGTGATGGATCTGAAGTCTAAACAAGGCCTTGATCCTATTTTAGTTGAGTTGAAAGAGTCGGTACTTAAGAAGTCCGTTGAGGCTTTATCCCAATGGGGAGATGGGATGCTTAGGTACCAAGGTCGGTTATGTGTTCTGGATGTTCATGGTTTGAGGGAGAAAATTTTAGTGGAAGCTCATAGTTCTCGGTATTCTATTCATCCGAGAGCCACCAAGATGTACCGTGATCTACTCAAAGTCTATTGGTGGAATGGGATGAAGAAAGATAATGCGGGATTTGTAGTCAAATGTCCAAATTGTCAACAAGTTAAGGTTGAGCATCAAAGGTCGGGAGGTTTATCCCAAGATATAGGTATCCCCACTTGAAAGTGGGGAGAGATAAATTAATATGGATTTTATTATGGGTTTTCCTCGCACCCGAAGGTAACATGATTCAATTTGGGTTATTATAGATCGAATGACAAAATCGGCTCACTTTATTACAGTAAAGATTTCTTTTTCGGCGGAAGACTATGCCAAATTATACATAAGAGAGATAGTGAAGTTATATGGGGTTCCCTTGTCTATTATCTTCGATCGAGGTACTCAATTTACTTCACATTTTTGGAAGTCATTCCAAAAAGGTCTTGGCACTAAGGTTAAGCTTAGCACGACTTTTCATCCCGAAACCGATGGGCAAGCGGAACATACCATCCAAACATTGGAGGATATGTTAAGGGCATGTGTAATAGACTTCAAGGGTAATTGGGATAACCACTTGCCATTAATAGAATTTGCCTACAATAATAGCTATCACTCAAGAATCGGTATGGCCCCCTTTGAAGCCTTGTATGGTAGGAGATGTAAGTCTCCCGTTGGATGGTTTGAGGTAGGGGAAGTTACCTTACTAGGCCTCGAGTTAGTTTATGAAGCCATTGAGAAAGTCTAACTCATTAGAGAGAGGTTGAGGACAGCCCAAAGTCGGCAAAAGTCATATGTTTGAGGTTAATGATTGGGTCTATCTAAAAATCTCACCTATAAAAGGTGTGATGAGGTTTGGCAAGAAGGGAAAACTTATTCCCCGGTATATGGGCCCATACCAAATTTTGAAACGTATTGGGAAAGTTGCCTATGAGTTAGACTTGCCAAATGAGTTGGCTCCAGTGCATCCGGTGTTTCATGTTTCCATGCTCAAGAATTGTGTTGGAGATCCGGCATCCTTTATTCCTTTATAAGGGTTGGGGTTTGATGAGAGTTTTTCATATGAGGAAGTTCCGTTAGAGATTCTAGACCGATAAGTTAAAAGGTTGAGAAACAAGGAAATAGCTTCCATGAAGGTTTTATGGAGAAATCATCCAGTTGAGGGTGCTACTTCGGAGGCCGAGGCCGATATGAAGTCCCACTATCCTTATTTTTTTCCTTCTACTCCTACCCTAGTTTTAGGTAAGTAGTTCCTCTTGAGTTTTCCTTGTTTTGGGAGTCATGTGTGTTATGTGAGTTTTTCAATGATTTTCTTATGTTATACATTTTCTTGAGAAAGGAATACATGTTTAGTAATAAAATGAGTTTTATGATTGATTTTCTTCATGTTGTTGTGCTTTGAGTAAGCGTTACCTATATGCTTCTTGAGTTGAGTTGTGAACATGCTTTAGTTGTGCTTTTTGAAAATATGTTGCATAAAGGCTCCATGAAATTGTGTTGAGAATGCTTTTAGTTGGAGAAGGTAGTTCCTCCTATGAATATGAGAAATGTTGAGTTTTCATGCATAATGGATTGTTAGATGTAGTTCCTACTTCCTTGCGTTGCATTGATTATGTTTGGGATGGAGTTGAAGTTTCCTCCTATGAATTGTGCATCATTTTGACGTTGCATGCATGATGGGATGCTAGTCTTGAGTCTTTACTTCCGTAAGGTGTCCAGATCATCATTCGAGGACGAATGTTCCCAAGGGGGAGATATTGTAACACCCCAGAAACTAGTAGGCTAAACTAGAGCTTGACGTGAGGGTTAGAGTCGTGAATAACTTCTTGTACCTAAAAATAAAGGGTTTCGTGTTAGAACGTCAAGGTACGACCCCCAAAGACCAACCACGGGTCCTTGAGGAAGACCCTAGAGAATTGCCTGGATAGTGACCAATGGAAGGGACCTACGCCCCGTTGGTCAGTCCACTCCCGTGAGTGAGGGGTTGTGGGTCGAGGTCCCAGAAACCAAGTCCCAAAACCAAACCACGGTTCACCATCACGGACCGTGGGTCCAACCATGGTCCGTCAGTGGTGGGTTGTGGGTGGTGACCTGGGAGCAATTTTAGGGAGTTAGTTTAGGGGCACTTTGAGATTTTCCAATTTTAATTAATATTAAGTGACGTTGTTTTATTCCAATTTAGACTACCTATATATTGATTTTATACCCCTAAACTAACTCATCCAAATCATTATTTCTAAATTCCCAAATGAACTCATCCTCTCCAAATAAAATTCTCTCTCTAGAACTCAAGGAAGAACAAGTAGAAGAAGGAAGTTGGAGCCTAGGGTTTCAAGGAGCAAGGTTTTTCTATTCAATTTCATGGGGATTCATAGCTAAGGTATGTAGTCCTTCATCCATGGAGTCCCTTCAAAACCAAATTTCAAGTTAGAAATCCCCAAAAGTTAGGGTTTGACTCCAAGTTCATGGATTCCTTTCAAATTCGTTTATAATGATTGAATTATGTTTTATTATGGATAAATTGATGATTTTACATGGTTTTATGTTGAATTCCCCCAGAATCCATGAATTTCCCTATTTTTTCAAAATATGATCTCAAAGTATGGGTATTGATTGATGCAAGGAGAATATTATAGAATTATGCATGTAGTAATTGAGCTACTTGATCTATGATTATATCCATGTATAAGGTAGTGAATTATAGATGTGTTTATTGAATATGATCTATGGTCCTTGAAGGGCAAGGTATGAGAATTATGCATGATTATGAGATTTATGTATATCTTTTATGGACACTTTGAGAGTAAAGTGATTATGATTACGATTATGATCTTGTTGTTGTGTTGTTGAAAGGCTATTCTCACATACACACCTATGCAACAATATGATATGATGTGAGAGGTTTTCTCACAATATGATGATTCTAAGGTTGAAAGGTTTTCTCACCTATTTGAATCTAAGAGCTTTCTTATGAATTATGTTGGATTGAGTGTCAAGACATTCCTTCCATGATTATGAACTAATTCAAGACTTAATATGAACTCCGTGGTAATAAATTCTTAGCACCGAGTGGTTATTGATATGAGATGGAAGCCCTCAGGATAGTAGAAGTCGGGTTTCTAGGAGCAATCTCTTGGGATGGGAGCCATCACGATAGTAGAGGCCGGGTTTCTAAAAGAAATCCCATTATCCCATAAACTATGTGCCCTCATAGGTCTTTAGCTAGTAGATCCACCTAAGATAAGTGTATGGTTCTACCTTAGGCAAGTAGAACAACCCTTTCTGATGTGGGAGTCACCGGATTCCATGTTTAGCTCACATGGTCTAATGTCGGTTAAGGCTTATTTCTCAGAACATTAATATAAATAAGATTATGAGTTATGAACTATGGTTACTCAATATGAACAAAAATATGAATGATGGCCTAAAAAGTGTATGCTAACATGGGTACAAAATCATACTCATAAATCATGTATGCTAACATAGGTACAAAATCATACTCTTTAGATGAATTTTAAGTGCCTTCGGGTAAAGCTTAGTGGATCCACTTAGTTGAGGTGTTCTATACCCCGTTAAGGTATACGGCAGTTCTGGCAGCATGGGTGAGACGTTGTATCATTACGTAACTCATAGTGATGGTTGTCGGTTAGAAAACCTCCCAAATAGAGTTTAAAAATGTATTTTTATTATATCACTTAATATGTTGAGTTCCGAGATGAGTAAGTATCTTTGTAAAGTTTTAAGGATTTCACTTCTATATTTCTTTACATTTAGTTGAGTATATATTTATATTTATAGTAGTCCTTTCATTCAGTCGAGTCGTTCATGTCCATAATTCCATATGAACCCTATGAATTGACTTATAAATATTGAGAAGCTTTTTAAAGCCAACACTTGAGTTTTAAACTGAGTATTTGAGGAATTAAAGATGAGTTTTGAGAAAGAGTTTCTAAAACATGATTAGTATGACAATCGAGTATGGCATCAATGTATGAGCAGTATGGTATCTAGATATACCATCAATATTTATGCAGTATGAATTCCCAAGTCATCAATGATCATATTAAAATATGATTTTGATATGTTTTTTAGAAAGA
>NW_006239175.1:818970-819184 GCF_000226075.1 Solanum tuberosum | reverse complement strand
TTTACATTGATAAAAGAGAAACTTTGATTTCTAAATGAGTTATGAGTTTAAAGATATTTTAAGAGCAATTACCTCTTTTAGGAGGATAGTTTGAACAATTATCTCAAACCAGAGGAAGAGCTTGTTTTTAAACATTGAGAATGAGTATATATTATTGGGAGTAGTATTGAGCACCAATATGGGGATGCGTTCAGACAACTCACATTCCTCATAA
>NW_006239175.1:811684-816085 GCF_000226075.1 Solanum tuberosum | reverse complement strand
GAAAAGTCAAGTCTAGCCCTAGTTGATAGTTTTTTGTGGAGATTTTGTCACCAGGCATGTTGGATTTCATTAATGGGTCCCTTTCACCCGTTAGATCCCTAGAATTCAGACGATTCTTGATTCCATGCTATGAACGAAATTAGGGTTCTTGAACGTTTCTTGATTTTGGGTTTTAAATGTTAGAATGATCCAAATATTGATCGTTTTTCAATGATTATGAATGAACCTTGGTAGTTTCTAAAGTTACAGCCGATTTTCATGAAGAGACTATTTTAAAAACGTTCTGTTATAGAAATCACGTTTTTAACTATATGTTCTAACATCCAAACAGCATGTCACGTTTTAGCTATGTTTTACTGTTCCAAATCAGCATGTCCCGTCTTCTTCAGATTATCGTATGAATGTCAGAACACTAGCTATGTATTTATTTAGTTCTTGAATTACATGTGTTAGGTCAGACTTTATCAGAAATCAGTTATACATGCCTCAGTATTATGCATCAATATCAGCTTAAATTGTTGCGTTCAGTTTGCATGTCTAGTTTTGAGCTATCTAGAATAATTACAGAAAATCAGTCATAATCAGTTTACTACTAAATTCATTGGGACTAGCATAATACCGAGTTCGACTGGGGTTTAGCGTACCCAAATAGTCCCAGAACCACTAGCCAAGTATGTTGTAAGTCCCTTCCATGGGCAACAAATTAGCGATCACGCCAGCATGCCTTTATACCTCTGGCAGGGTATATTAGGTCCTATCGACGGGGCGTATACATCGGACTCCACATTTAGCTCGTGTGGTTTTATTATTGATGATTAGTAGCTCCCACAAATCAGCCAGACTCCATTTGCATTGACCATGCTTAGTATTCAGTTTCAACATGTCATAGTTGGTCATTGGATACAGATCAGTCATGTTTAGTATTTTTCGGCATTCTATCATATCCATATATATGTCACTGCTTTTGCTTGGTCAGTTATATATGTATTTCAGCGATACTCCATCCTCATGCTCGGTACCTTTCAGTACTGACGCATATTTTGCGCTACATCTTCTTGTGATGTAGGTTTAGACTCTCAGTAGATTAGTAGTGGTGAGTCCTCATCCTCCGAGGACCAGAGACATGATATCCTTACTGCTTTAAGTTTTTAGTTTCAGTTTTGCTAGATCTAGTTGGGGCATGTCCCAACATTTCTAGTCAGTTTAGAGGCTTACTTTTAGACATAGTTAGTTTCAGCCTAGTATGACTTAATATATTTTGTATTAAACTCTCTCAATTATAGTTTATGGGTATTCCCCATCTTTTCTTTATTAATGATTTTAGCTTCCGCATCAGTTATTTTTATTCATGTTAATTATAGTATGCTCAGATTATGCCAGCAAGGTTAGCTTGGGATCACTTGTGGTCCTAGGTCCCGTGTCCGCGTCTCGGGGGTAGCTCGGGGTGTGACAAACTTGGTATCAAAGCATTAGGTTTAAGAGTCCTAGGATGTCTGAAAAGCCGCACTAAGTAGAGTCTTTTTCATGGGTGTGAAGTGCACCACATCTAATGAGAAGGAGGCTACAAGTGTTTTAGGAAAATCTTCACTTTCTTATTACTCTTATCGTGCGTAAGGTATGATTTAATTCCATTCTAACTCGATGTTCTACGTTTCAGTGATCATGCCTCCTCGTAGAGTTAATGCTAGGAGAGCTAATGCCAGGAACGCGAACGTAGCTCCTCCAGTCCCAGATCAGGAAGTTTCAAATGCAGAGTTCACGAATGCCATTCAGATGTTGGCTCAGAGCATGGCCAATCAGAACAACCAGCGGGTTCAAGCTCCTGTGAATGCTAATGTTGGGTCAGCCGCATATAGGGTGAGAGACTTTGTTAGAATGAACCCTCCAGAATTCTTAGGGTCGCAAGTTGGAGAAGATCCCCAAAACTTCATTGACGAGGTCAAGAAAATCTTTGAAGTGTGCAGGTAACTGCGAATGATCGGGTTGAGGTAGCTTCTTACCAACTTAAGGATGTGGATCGTATCTGGTATACTCAGTGGAAGGATAGTAAGGGTTACGAATGCAGCTCATATTACTTGGGATTGCTTTAGTAAGACTTTTCTGGACAAGTTCTTCCATATTGAGTTGAGAGAGGCAAGGGCCCAAGAGTTTATGAATTTGAGGCAGGGTAACATAATTGTTCAGGAGTATAGGCTCAAGTTCAACCAACTCTCCAGGTATGCTCCTCACATGGTTGTTGTTTCTAGGGCATAGATGAACAAGTTCTTGTATAAAGTGTCAGACTTGGTTAAGACAGAGTGCAGAAATGCTATGTTGTTCGGAGATATGAACATCTCTAGGTTCATGACTCATGCTCAGCAAGTTGAGGGTGATAAGCTTAGGGAACGGGCCAAGGAGAACAAGAAGGCTAGAACAGGCAACTATGACTACTCTCAACAGAAATTGGGTGGTGGTAATCGCTCGCAGCAGAAATTTTCAGCACCTTAATCAGCTAGTGTTCCATCTCCCAGGTTCCATAATGATCAGAAGGGTAGGGCGTTAGGCTCTAAGTCTCAGGATGGTGTTTCAGGTACCAAATCATACCCTACTTTCCCTAAGTGTGGTAAGAACCATTCGGGCGAGTGTCTTGCTGGGAAAGAAGGATGTTTTGGGTGTGGTCAGTCGGGTCACAGGTTAAAGGATTGTCCTTCTAGACAGGGTCAGAATGGAAATGGTAGAGCTTAGTCTACTACTACAGCAGCACCAGCAGGTTGCCCGACTCAACAGGGTAACTCTTCTGGTACAGGTGGCAGACAGCGCCAAAACAGGCTCTATGCTCTTTAGGCTCGACAGGATCAGGAAGGTTCTCCTGATGTGGTCACTGGTATGTTACGAGTCTTTGATCTTGATTTTTATGCATTGTTAGATCCAGGGGCTACTTTGTATTTTGTACCTCCTTTCATAGCAGTCCAGTTCAGTGTTAGTCCGGAAACTCTCTTAGAACCTTTCTCAGTCTCTACTCCAGTTGGTGAACCAGTTATAGCTAGACGGGTATAAAGAAATTGCCCTGTCACAGTCTCTCAGAAAATCAATAGATCTTGTAGAGTTAGGAATAGTAGACTTCGATGTCATTCTAGGCATGGATTGGATACATTCTTGTTATGCCTCAGTCGACTGTAGAACTGGGACTGTTCGCTTTCAGTTTCCAAACGAACCAATCCTAGAATGGAAGGGTAGTAGCTTAGCGCCTTAAGGTCAATGCATTTCTTACCTTAAGGCCAGAAAGATGATCTCTAAGGGTTATCTGTATCATCTAGTTCGGTGAAGGACTCTAGTTCTGAAACCCAAACTCTTGAGTCAGTTCCAGTGGTTAATGAGTTTCCAGAAGTGTTTCCAGAAGATCTTCCCGGAGTTTCTCCCGATAGGGAATCGACTTTGGAATTGATCTACTTCCAGATACCCAGCCTATTTCTATCCCTCCTTACATAATGGCTCCAGCTGAGCTTAAGGAATTGAAAGAACAGTTGAAAGACCTTCTAGATAAGGGCTTCATCAGACCTAGTATTTCGCCATGGGGTGCACCAGCGTTGTTCGTAAAGAAGAAAGATGATCCTCTCAGAATGTGCATTGACTATAGATAGTTGAACAAGGTCACAATCAAGAATAAGTATCCCATTCCAAGGATTGATGACTTGTTTGACCAACTTCAGGGTGCTAGTCATTTCTCAAAGATAGACCTCAAATCGGCTTATTATCAGCTTAAAGTCAGATATAGTGACATTCCAAAGACAGCCTTCAGAACTCGGTATGGTCATTATGAATTTGTAGTCATGTCATTGGAATAACCAATGCTCCTGCAGCTTTCATGGATTTGATGAACAGAGTGTTTAAGCAGTATTTGGACTTGTTCGTCATCGTCTTTATTGATGATATCCTCATTTACTCTAGGAGTGAGGAAGAACATGCAAGTCACTTTAGAGTGGTTCTGTAAACTCTCAAAGATCACCAGTTATTTACGAAATTTAACAAGTGTGAGTTTTGGTTACAAGCAGTTGCTTTCCTTGGGCATATTGTGTCTAGTGAAGGGATTCGAGTAGATTCCCAGAAGATAGAAGTGGTGAAACAATGGCCCAGACCTACCTTAGCTACATATATCAGGAGTTTTTTTGGTTTAGCAGGTTATTACAGAAGGTTTGTGGAAGGATGTTCATCCATAGCCTCTTCATTGACTAAGTTGACTCAGAAGAAAGTCAAGTTTTAGTGGTCAAATGATTGTGAGAAAAGCTTTGTAGAGTTGAAAACTAGGTTGACTACAGCTCCTGTCTTGACTCTACCAGAGGGTTCAGATGGTTATGTGATCTATTGTGATGCATCCAGGGTCGGCCTAGGTTGTGTGTTGATGCAGCGAAGTAAGGTTATAGC
>NW_006239175.1:779907-811637 GCF_000226075.1 Solanum tuberosum | reverse complement strand
TATGCTTCTAGATAGCTTAAGGTGCATGAGAAGAATTAGCCAACTCATGACCTTGAGCTAGAAGCAGTGGTGTTTACACTTAAGATTTGGAGACATTATTTATATGGTATTCATGTAGATGTGTTCACAGACCATAAGAGCCTTCAGTATGTGTTCACCCAGAAAGAGTTGAATCTTCGCCAGAGAAGATGGCTAGAGTTCCTCAAGGATTATGATATGAGTGTGCATTACCATCCTGGTAAGGCAAATGTAGTAGCAGATGCTCTTAGCAGACTATCTATGGGTAGTGTAGCACATGTTGAAGAAGAGAAGAAAGAATTAGCAAAGGATGTTCACAGACTTGCTCGCTTAGCAGTTCGTCTTATGAGCATATCAGATGGTGGTGTAACAGTTTAGAATGGGGAAGAATCTTCTTTGGTAGTAGAAGTTAAGGAAAAGCAAGACAGTGATCCAATATTGCTAGAGCTAAAGGGTGGGGTCTAGAAGCAGACAATGGAGATATTCTCCTAAGGGGGAGATGGTGTGCTTCGCTATCAGGGTCGATTATGTGTTCCTGATGTGGGTGAGTTGAGATAGCATATCCTTGCAGAAGCCCATAATTCCAGATATTCTATTCATCCAGGTGCCACTAAGATGTGCCGCGATCTGTAGGAAGTCTACTGGTGGAATGGTATGAAAAGAGATATAGCAGATTTTGTGTCTAAGTGCCCCAATTGCCAGCAAGTCAAGGTAGAACATCAGAGACCGGGAGGTATGACTAAAAGATTGATATTCGTACTTGGATTTGGGAAGTGATCAACATGGATTTCATCACAGGGTTACCTCATACTCGCAGACAGCATGATTCCATTTGGGTGATTGTTGATAGAGTTACTAAGTCTTCTCGCTTTTTGGCAGTCAAGACTACAGATTCGGCGGAGGATTACGCCAAGCTTTACATTAATGAGATGTGAGGTTGCATGGGGTTCCTTTGTCTATCATCTCAGATAGAGGTCCTCAGGTCAGATTGCCCCATATGAGGCATTGTATGGGCGTAGATGTAGATCTCCTGTTGGCTGGTTTGAAGTAGGTGAAGCAGCATTGATAGGGACAAATTCAGTCCTCTATGCTATGGAGAAAGTGCAACTCATCAAAGATAGACTTAAGACATCCCAGAGTCGCCAGAAGTCTTATGCAGATGTGAGAATAAGGGAATTAGAGTTCCAAGTTGATGATTGGGTTTTCTGAAAGTGTCACCTATGAAAGGGTGATGAGATTTGGCAAGAAAGGGAAGCTCAATCCTAGATATGTAGGCCCTTACAAGATCTTGAAAAGGATTGGGAAAGTGACTTACGAGTTAGAGTTGCCAGCAGATTTAGCAGCAGTGCATCCAGTCTTTCACATCTCACTTCTGAAGAAGTGTGGGGGGATCCAGTATCTGTGGTTCCATTAGAGAGCGTGGCGGTGAAATATAGCCTTTCTTATGATGATGTACCAGTAGAGATTCTTGTTCGTCAGGTTAGAAAATTGAGAAACAAGGAAGTCGCTTAAGTCAAGGTTTTGTGGAGGATTCAGTCTGTAGAGGGAGCTACTTGGGAAGCAGAAGCAGCCATGAAGTCCAAGTATCCTCACCTCTTTCCTTCCGATCCTACTCCAACTTGAGGTAATAGTTCCTCTTCAGTTTTTCAGTCGTTCAGGCATCAGCTCAGTCTTAGAATCATATTCCTTCAATTGTACTTACATTTTCAGCGTATTTGCATGTGCTTGGAACTCAGTTCAGTTAGAAACTCAGTCTCAGTGTTTAGTGGTAGGGACTGCAGCCCTCTCCCTCCATTTTCAGCTAGTTTAGTCTTCATTCGAGGATGAATGTTTCCAAGGGGAATATAATGTAACACCCCAGATTCGTGAAGGAAAAATTTGCAGACTTTTCAGATTTGGCAGGTGCCCAATCCGCATCAGGATTTGGACAGCTTTTAAGTCAATGGTGTTTTTGTCTTTTCCCACTCTTCTTTTAATTCCTAAATTAAAAGGGTTTTAGTTAGTCATTTAAGATCCTAGAAACCTAACTAGAACTTACCTAAGTCATTTAATTAACTAAAACAAAAGAAAAGAAGAGAGTAGAGAGAGGGGAGGCCGAAACCCTAGCAAAACCCTAGCCACCGGTGGAAAACGCTAGAAAATCGTCGGAAAAGTCAAGTACAGCCTTAGTTGATAGTTTTTCGTTGAGATTTCGTCACCAGGTATGTTGGATTTCATTAATGGGTCCCTTTTGCCTGTTAGATCCCTAGAATTCAGACGATTCTTGATTTCATGCTATGAACGAAATTAGGGTTCTTGAACGTTTCTTGATTTTGGGTTCTAAATGTTAGAATGATCCAAATATTGATCGTTTTTCAATGATTATGAATGAACCCTGGTAGTTTCTAAAGTTACAGCCAATTTTCATGAAGAGACTGTTTTAAAAACGTTCCGATTTAGAAATCACATTTTTAACTATATGTTATAACGTCCAAACAGCATGTTACGTTTTAGCTATGTTTTAATGTTCCAAATCAACATGTCCCGTCTTTTTCAAATTATCGTATGAATGTCAGAACCCTAGCTATATATTTCTTTAGTTCTTGAATTACATGTGTTAGGTCAGACTTTATCAGAAATCTGTTATACATGCCTCAGTATTATGCATCAATGTCAGCTTAAATTGTTGCGTTCAGTTTGCATGTCTAGTTTTGAGCTATCCAGAACAATTACAGAAAATCAGTCATAATCAGTTTACTACTAAATTCATTGGGACTAGCATAATACCGAGTTCGACTGGGGTTTAGCGTACCCAAATAGTCCCAGAACTACTAGCCAAGTAGGTTGTAAGTCCCTTCAATGGGCAACAGATTAGTGATCACGCCAGCATTCCTTTATACCTCTGGCAGGGTATATTGGGTCCTCTCGATGGGGCGTATACATCGGACTCCACATTCAACTCGTGTAGTTTTATTATCGGTGATTAGTAGCTACCACAAATCAGTCAGACTCCATTTGCATTAACCATGTTTAGTATTCAGTTTTAGCATGTCATAGTTGGTCATTGCATACAGATCAGTCATGTTTAGTATTTTTCGGCATTCTATCATATCCATATATATGTCATTGCTTTTTACTTGGTTCAGTTATATATGTATTTCAGCGATACTCCATCCTCATGCTCGGTACCTTTCAGTACTGACGCATATTTTGCGCTGCATCTTCTTGTGATGTAGGTTCAGACTCTCAGCATCCAGATTGCACTTAGATCGTTTTCAAATTTTTAGCTCAGCAGAGTAGTAGTTGTGAGTCCTCATCCTCCGAGGACCAGAGACATGATATCCTTATTGCTTTAAGTTTTTAGTTTCAGTTTTGCTAGATCTAGTTGGGGCATGTCCCAACATTTCTAGTCAGTTTAGAGGCTTACTTTCAGACATAGTTAGTTTCAGCCTAGTATGAGTTAATATCTTTTGTATTAAACTCTCTCAATTATAGTATATGGGTATTCCCCATCTTTTCTTTATTTATGATTTTAGTTTCCGAATAAGTTATTTTTATTCATGTTAATTAAAGTATGCTCAGATTATGCAAGCAGGGTTAGCTTGGGATCACTTGTGGTCCTAGGTCCGGTGTCCGCGTCTCGGGGGTAGCTCGGGGAGTAACATGTTGAATGAGACATTTTATCTGACATCACATAGTTGACTGATGTTGAGCAAATTGTGCTTGAATCCATCTACAAGATATACTTATGATAGATCGTATTATAAGCTGAGAGTGATTGATCCGATTCCTACTACTTCTCCTTTTGCATTGTCTCTAAACCATAAAAATACTCCATCAAATTTTTAAAGAGTTTTGAAGTTTTCTTTCTTTCCACACATATGTCTGGAGCATTCACTGTCTATTACGCACATTCTCTTTTTGTAGGTTTTCTTGATTTGCTCCTGCAAGACAAACACATTAATTTATTTTAGGTACCCAAGTATTTTTGGGTCCTTGAGGGTTAGAATTAACGGCTTTTGGTCTCCAAATCCATTTTTCATATTTCCTACAGTGAAAAGATTTGTGGCCAACGTCACTACAAGTGAAACAAGTGATTTTAATAGAGTTTTCCGTAGAATGAAAAAATGATTTATGGGAGACATTTAAGATAGATCTATTTGAGCTAACAGAACTGTGACTAGGAGACTTTCTAATACTATTCAACTACATTTTTACTTCCTCCAGTTCTTCTTCCAGCAAGTCAACTTTAGTCTGGCTTGCTTCTAGAAAAAAAATTCAGTCCTTCTTTTCTTGAGAAAGTTTGTTATATTCATCAATATCTTTCTGCAATTCGTCATTAACCATAACCAGAGAATTCTATAAGTTATTGCAATTTGAATAGTTAAAAGGTCTTACCTCACTTGATTCCCCTAGTGCCATGAAACGCATGTTGGCGGTTTCATCATGATAATCTTCGGATGTTTCTCATTAACTCTGGGCTCCAAGACTCTTTGGATCTTCATTTCTTTGGTTATTTCTTCATTTTCGTTCTAGACAATTTTGTTTAATGTGGCCTGATTTTCCACAGTAGTAGCATCGATCATCATTCGTTTGGTATTTATTGTTCTTGAAACTTTGTTGAGGCCTTTGTCTCATTTGTCTCAGCCTTTATCTGACTCCTCGATTGATGAGGGTCATTCCCTCACTTTAAATTTCATCTATCACTTCTTCAACTTCAATAGTTCCAACAGTGAATGTGACAATTTTTATTTTATGATCTTTGTCATATCTATTAATGTGATTATTGTTGTTCCCAATTGCACACGCAAGTGTATACGGTCGCTCAAGTAATATAGTGACTCTTAAAGAACCGAATGATTGAACCCAAAGGACTTGTCAATTAACTATTTTACTAAATTATACTAGTCTAATTATTTATTTAAAGAACAGAATGCAGGAATTAAATAATAAAATTACTTACAATGATTGGGATAATTCCAAGGCTGCAGCATATATCGGATTTCATGTATCGCATCTCAAGTAATGAACTAACTAAGGTTATCAAGTTACTGATTTACAGGATTGATTTTATGATCATGGTCTCCCGACCTCCAATCGCCTACTCCAATTAGTTATCTAATTACATCGTTGAGCGGACATAGGCAGTCCTAATTGGCGAGCATTTATATTTTTTTCAGTTTCATAACAAAGCTAGGTGTTCGTCCGGGCGTCACTCCTAAACACAAATCAACTCAATTTAATGGAAGATCAAGCTTTATGTATTCTTTGGTATATCTACCTTAGCGTCTCCCAAGTTTAAGAGTAAATAGGAGATCTCTATGATGGCCGGTCAAGAAATACTAAAATAAGAACACAAAACTAACTTAAAATGATAACCATGAATTAATTCAAAACCATTGATACTCAATAATTATCCGTAGCTACAGCCCCAGAACAAAGGCATTTAGCCATTAATCTCTAAGAAGTATTGACAACTTTTTAAAAAGTATTGGCAATTTTTCCTTACAAAGTATCCCCTAAAGTATTTTATTTTTTTTAATAATTATTCACATAGGCTATTTATAGAGGTAGAAAATCCTAAATAAAATAACTGAATCCAAAACAAATTAAGAAACCAAAACCAAAAAGAAATTGAATATCTAAGTTGTACGCGAGAACAGTAACCGTCTTAGCGCTTTGACTTCCGACCCCTTCAATAGTTGGAGATGCCTTACATGCTGCCATGTGGCAGTAAGGCCAATATCAATTGGCTTTTCTTTTTCTGTCTGCGCAATTTGCGTATAAATATGAATATAATATTCAATTTAATCAATTAAGTTGTCTGCTTGATTTCCTTATATAATCTTCCATATTTAATTTATTTTAGCTTCAAACTTCTTCAAGTTTACATCAATTTACTCCTACAAATAAAATACACTATTTAGCACAATCAATAAAATTCATGCTCAAAAAGGATAAATACAAATAATAAATTTGAGGCAAATAATGATTAAAAATATATATTTTTGGCTTCACATCAAGTATGTTCATAGGCCATAAGATTTCCTCTGAGTTCGTCATAAGTCATATTTTCCATATCACCATCTTCTAAAATGATTGCTTTAGGTTCCCAAGCTTTTGGGAGACTGCTAATGAGTTTCCTAACTTGTAGTCCGTTTGAGTATATCATACCCAAGGACTTGGGTTCACAAATGATTTTACTAAACCTTGAGAACATCTTCTCAACGTTTTCATCTTCAACCATTTTGAATAACTCATATTCATTCACCAATGAACTAATTCGAGCTTCCTAGACTTTGTTGGTTCCTTCACAAGTAACTTCGAGTTTGTCCCACATTTCTTTTACAGTTTCATAAGTTGAAATATTGTCATATTCAGCTCCGCTAACTTCACAATACAACTAACTTATTGCCCTAGCATTAGTTTTAATTACCTCTTGTTGTTTCTTTGTAACATCAAAAGATTTTGGATCAAAGGTCTTGCTTGTAGAATTCTTTCTAGTGAGTCTAGGAATTGGCTCTGGTCCTTTATTGATGACTATCCATGACTGGAGATTGTTTGAGGTAACAAAACTTCTAAATCTATCTTTCCAATTAGAGTAGTGTTGACCATTGAAGTAAGGGGGCGGTTCAAAGAGTGTACGTCTTGAATGAGAGCACATGGGATCTGATAGTTCTCCATAGATCTTTGCTCATGTGTGGTTAAACACTTTAACTGTGAGTAGAGTTGTCAATATGGGCTGTCCCATCCCATCCGGGCTAACCCATACAGGTTTTGAAATTTGTTGGGCCAGGCCAGGCTAGCCCATTTTTTGTGTGGGCCAGAAAATAGTTTGCCCTGCCCACAAGTACATGGGCTACGGGCTTTGTCGGGCCAGCCCTCTTTTTTTAAAAGTATATTTTTTATGATTTTTTAAATTAAATTATAATTTAAAAATATTGTCATAAATATCAACAAGACAAGATTACATGGTGTTAGTGTTACTACTTGTTAATCAAATCCACAAATAAAATTATCTTTATAATATTTTAAGTTTGATTTCAATTAAAAGCATAAATAGCTAAATAGAAATATTAACCTGATTGTTTTCCAATAATCATAATAAAACACAAAAACTATGACAATATTCCATAGGCTACGGCCTATATAGTGATTTCCTAGAAATTTTAGGGAATTTTTATTTTATGTAGTACATATTTTATAAACATAATTTGTATTTAAATTGTAATATTTCAAACTTTAAATAGATTTTGAGTTTAATCTCTGGTTATTTTTAATACTCTATTTTATTTTTATTTTTTAATTTGGCCCACGGGCCAGCCCTATCCATATTTCTCAAGCCCCACAAATCGGCAGGCTCATTCAGGCCGGGCTAAATAGCCCTTTTTCTTAAATGGGCTCCAAAAATCATAGCCCAGCCCTATCAAATTACGGGTTAGGCCAGGCTAGCCCAACGGGCCTAGCCTATATTAACGGCTCTAACTGTGAGACCTGCTCTGATACCAATTAAAACTAAAGAGGGAGGGGGTGAATTAAAAATTCATTTAGTCGACTTCCTGTGTGGGATAGTTGACTCAACTGCAGATTAGTTTAACAGTATACAATAATAGTAAACGCAGTAAATAAAGGACTCAGAGAATTATATACTGGTTCGGAACACCAATGTGGTGCCTACTTCCAGTCCCCTTATGTTTCAAGGGCTTTCTTAAGAGCTTGTTGAGAACTTGGGTGTTTATAAAGTAATTCGACTTGGAGCCATGTCTGATATGCAATTCAGATCTTTCTACTTTGACACAACCTCTACTTGTATCACCTACACTTTGATATTTCTTTCTCTTTTATTTTTCAGTTGTATACTTAAGAAAATACAAAGCTTTTATGAAAGACAATAGTACAAGTTTAAGTGAAGTGCGTACTTCACAACTATGACCAAAGGAGGTATACATAGATAGGTGGGTTGCTTGCTCTTGTAAGGAAAAACTCAAGGGGGTTTCTCTCAATCAAGGATATTGAAGGTTTCCTTGATTGAGGTGATTTACTGATTCATGTCCATATTAGATAAGTGCATGATCAGACCTTCCTTGATTGAGGTGATTTTCTTATTCATTTCCATATTAGATATGTTCATGATCGTTCATTCCTTCTTGGGATAATCTTCTCGAATCCCGACTTGATTTGAATATTTTCCTTCTCTTGATAGCTTCCTTGATTCTTGGCTTGATTGTTGATGATCGGCCTTGCATAATTGAACTGTTTCTGGGATTGAGGGCATCTTGAATTGATTTATAATTTCTCTCATCGTTGCTTTCCTCTCTTCCGTTAGATATCAGATTATATATGTTTGACTCCTTTTCTTTTTTATTTCTTTTCCTGCGAAGGATACGAATATTTATTAAGAGTCGTTAATCAAAATCAGTTGGTTTTATGGAGTTAACATTTATCTATTAATGTCTAAGAAGAGGAGGAGAAGAAGGAAAAGTAGAAGGAGAATAATGAGAAGGAGAAGGAGGAGAAGGAGAAGAAGAAGAAAAAGGAGGGAGAAGGAGAAGGAGAAGAAGGAAAAGCAAGAGAAAAAGGAGAAGGAGAATGAGAAGGAGAAGAAAAATAAAAAGAAGGAGGAGAAGTAGAAGAAGAAGACAAGGGAGAAGAAGGAGAAAGAAAAGGTGGAGAAAGATAATGAGAAGCATAAAAAAATGAGATGGCGAAGGATAAGAAGAAGGAGAAAGAGAAGAAGAAGGACAAGTAGGGATGGCAATGGAGCGGGGCGGGGCGGATGCGGGGCGGGGTGGGTTTAAGACTATGTGGAGCGGGGAGGGTTTAAGGTTGTGTGAGGAGGGTCGGATGCGGAGCGGGTTGAAGTGGATTTTTTTTAAATTAATGTGGGGCAGGGGGGGGGGGGTTGGGGGACATTTTTTTTTTATGCGGGGTCAAACTTAATTTTAACTTTTTACATGTTATAAGAATGATAGAGCATTATTTATTAAGATAATTTCATTAAAGTTACTAAAATATTCAAGATAATAAATAGAAATGGTTCAATAAAAATAATATAATTTCTTACATGTTTCCTAATTGACCTCTAAAATATAAAATTTTAAGTCACTATCCTATTAAATTAATACAACTTAATGAAAAAATGAATTTATTTTTATAAATTTTATTTTTAGTATCAAACATAACTAGAAAAAGAAAATATTAAAAATATTATGCGGGGCGGGGTGGGGTGGGTTGAAAGTGAAAAGAGCTGCTATGCAGGGCGAATAAAAAAATTTGTGGGTTAAGTTCAACCCGCATCGCCCAACCCTACACCGCCCCATTGCCATCCCCAAGGACAAGGAGAAAAAAGAGGAGTAAAAGGAGGAGAAGAAGGAAAACAAGAGGGAGAAGGAGGAGGAGAAAGAGAAGAAGAAGAATCCTAATGGTAAATTCTATTTCTTGTCTCTTTCACTTGAAAAGTATGATGAATGCCTGTAAATTCTATTCCTTGACTCTTCCACTTGAAAAGTATGATGAATGCCTAGAAAAGAAGCACAATGTTATATTTATAGGGTTTGGGAAAATCCTTTTTTTCTTCTTGGATTTGGAATCCTAAAATCTAAAATTTTCATTGGGGCATACGTGGGGCAACGCACACCATAACGCAAGACCTATCATTCAGCACTTTGACACCTGGTGCGGCGCACCATCAGTGCGCCAGACTTGGGATTCAGTAGTTTGGGGCCTGGCGCAGCACTCCACTAGTGTGTCAGAACCCAGATTTCTTTTGATTGTTCATTTTCACGCACTTCTCAAATTTTCTTCCAAACTTTCATCCCTTGTTTCATCTCCTATTTGGTTGATCTTGCATCAATTCCCTGCAACGTCTAATTACATGTCTTAGTGCATAATTATCAGCATAATCATCAAAACACAACAAATAGAGTAAAGAATTGTCACGGCCCAAAGTACAGCCTAGATACGATATAACGAATAGGATCCCAAGAGACCCTAAAAAAACCACTTAACATTAACATGACATAATAAAATAAATTTTAAGAGATATAATCAATATAAGTCTCAAATCATAAGATGTCATAAAACACTCTAACAGAGTACATATGAGAATATGCAGAAAACTACTAAGTCTGACACAAGTATTTTTAATATCATAAGAGTGGTTAGGACGTAACCCATACACCCCATACACCACTTTACAAGAATGAAACTGAAATGAACATAAAAGCAATAAAAGTGTCTATGTCTTTGCCCTCGAACCATAATGACTCACTAATTCAAGGTGCTATTAGAGCAATCCAGGCTAGCCACGAGCGGGAAGAGGAGCGTCAGACCCTATATTATGAGACAATATAGGCACAAATATACATTAGTATGATAAATATATTAAGTATAGAAAATGCATAAAAACATGGGCATGGTAATGGGAGGAACTTTAAACATGATATGCACGACCAAGTAAAACGAAGTAAGAGTTGTTTGCATCCCTACTTTATTCAAATAGGGCAAAATGTCGCGGTGACTCAAAAAATGATCAATTGATTCGATTTTAAAAGAATTTTAAGAATAAACGAAATTTAAAGGAGTCGCCACCTAGTTTTAGGAAACCAATTAAAAAATGTATACGAAACCAATAGATTCTAGGTAAGGGATTCAAGTTATTCCGAAGGGAAGGTGTTAGGCATCCTTCGAAATCCACAATTGTGGATCCCGACTCAGTTCATTTTTTCAAATTGAGGAAGAAATAAAAACAAATATACAAGTACAAAAAACATGTGTTATACACAAGTAATAAAATAAAACAATAATATAAGAAACGACATAAAGTTTGCCTAAAATCAATATATACAAAATAATGAATAAAAAATATAATATTCGAACTTTATTCGAATAACTTCAATGGGAAGCGACTTCGGAGTACCTGTAAAGACACTTAGTAAAAGTGTTAGAAATAAATAAATATGAATAAAAATAGATGAATCAAATAATAACTTAAAATTAAAAACCTGTCTTATTGACATGGAAGGCCTTGAAAAACGACGGTAATTTCTTCATCGGCTAATTTTAACAAACAAAATATATGAACTTACACTAAATTTTCCGTCTTTTAAAATGGGGAGGCATTCAAAATCGACGGAGAGATTTTCTCATTGGCTAATTTTAACATGCATCTTTCAAACACGAAATCACATAAAAACTTACCAAAAACACAATATAAAGTACTCCCTCCATTTAAAAATAATGACCTCCTTTCCTTTTAGTCTGTTTCAAAAAGAATGACCTCTTTCCTTTTTTGGTAACATTTTAATTTCATCTTTCCACGTGGCATGTTTAAAGCCACAATTTAGTACATTTGACATAACTTTCCACGTGGCAATTTAGTACATTTGACATAACTTTAATTTAGGACCACAAGATACAAAAGTCTTCTTTATTTTCTAAAACTTTGTGTCAAGTCAAACCAGGTCACTCTTTGTGAAACGAAGGGAGTAATATTTAATAACCCAAAAATAATGACCAAGTGATAACAATACAACTCACTAAAAAAATCTTATAAAAATGCAAGTCATTGATTCTAACAAAATTAACAGTAGCCACCAAACATGAAAAAAAATCCAAACAAAAATTGAACAACAACAAAATTGATGAAATAGACACATAGTTAAAATACGTGGTAAATTTTCATGGAGGAGATAAACTCAAACAAAAATCACCACAACATTATGAACAAAGTCAAATCAACCAAACAAGTATGTAACAAATTTAAGAATTAAAATACCAAAGCTTTAAAGCACTAGAACAAATAAAAGTATTGATAAAAAAAATAGCATAAGATTAAATCAAGAAATAAAAACAATTAGCTTATCTGAAAAGTAAACAACACTATAGTTAAAAGAACATACTAACAGGGCAAAAGTTAAATATTAATACCAAGTACTACAATGTGAAGAATCGATAATATAACAAAACATTGAGCTAAGTGAACGTGAGAACAATAAGAAATAAATTAAATGACAGTAAAAGCAATTGTTAAAAAAAAAAGTACATAAAAAAAATTAAACCCAAAATGTAAAGTTAATCTTAATAACCAATGGTAAATACAAAGAAAGAAACAGTGAACCTTATCGGAATAGTGAACCTTGCCGGAAATGGAATTGTGGGTTGTTTTGGTTCGTTGAAGATGACACCACAGCCGCGTGGTCAGAGTTCATGCCTATGTAAGTTCGTGTGGATTTAGAGTTGGAGAAGACGAGCTTGCCGTTGGCAGGTTTGGCTCGCGATCTCGGAGCTCTTTGGTTCAGTTCATCGGAGTTGGAGTCTAGAGCTTCGAGCTCGCTGTTAATGGCTTCTTTAACTCCATTTTTTCCGGAGAGTTTTGATTTGTTTGCTAGCGCTTTGAAGCTCGTTGGGGTCGTAAGGGAATAGAGAAACGGGGTGAGATTTTGAGTTGTTGTAGACTGCTGGAGTTGGGGTTTTCATTGGTGGTTTCGTCGTGGGGTTTTGGGGTCTGGTTGCTGGAAAGTAGAGGAGAAATGGAGAAGATGGGTTTGTAAGGTGGTGTTTTGGTGAGATGGTTCACTAGTCGGAAAAGGGAGGAGAAGAAGGAAGAAGATGATGGGTCTGGCTTGGAGTTGAATCCGGTGGCGTATCGCCGGAAAAAGGAGAAAATGAATGGGGGGTTTTGGGTTGCCGGAGTCCGGGGGATGATAACCGGAAAATTAATGAAAAGTGAAACTTTTGTGAATAAAATGCTGAAAATTCTCAATCATAATATAAAATATTTCACCACACCTTAACTTAATGAGCAAACTATTCTTTAAATAGGGAATTGGAAACCACCAATAGTACAATACCATTATATTAAAATCGTGGGTCAAAACCATCTATTAACAAAATATCTGTGTATGAAATCTTATCCATAACAGAATGAATTTCTGGACTGTGCAAAATATCAAAATGAATATTAACAAATGTAACGAATAAAATGAATATTAAAAAATGTAATAAACGTAACTAATGAGATGTAAAAAATGCAATTTAACACAAATAACTATTTAATCAAAATGAACAAATATTTGAACGTATTCAACCGGCTATGACAAAAAGTAATGTAATTAAAATTAACTGATAAAAAATCATGAAATTTTGACAATTAAGGTTAAATATCGATAAACTTGTTTAAAATTATTTAAAAAATGTATTTTTGAACTATTGAATAAAATAAAACTTAAAAGTTGCGAATTTTGAAAATGTTAGACCAGAATTGAGTGTCAACAAGAGTCTTTAAAGAGAAACCATGAATCATAAAAAAGGTCAATGCATACTTAAAATCATAAGAAAACTTTCATAAAATCTTTGAAGAAAATATAATTCATTTGTGGGATATTTGTTGTTAACCGACAATAAGACCATGTTAGCTATAACATGGAATCTGTCATGACGCTCACACCGAAAAATAAATCTACTTGTCAAGGTAGAATTATGTATCATTCATATTTCTAAGATGGATCTACTAACTAGGTCATTTAAGAAAATCCCACAGGGCCACGTAGTTTGGGACAAAGAAATTGCTACTAAAGATCAAATCTCTTCGTTGTTAAATGCCAAGAAAAGAAAATTTGTACATTGAAAAGATCAATTTGTGGCCTAAAACAATCTTCAAGGTAGTGATACCTGAGATTTCATAAGGAGGTGAGCTCATTTGATTTCACCATGATCGATGAAGACCTTTACATCTATGTAAAAAAGTCCAATGAAAAATTTGTAATTCTTTCTCTTTACGTAGATGACATTTTATTAGCTAAAAATAATTTGAAATATGTGAAAATTTTCAAGTCATGAATTTCAAAATCATTTGATCTGAAAAATATGGGTGAAGCAGACTATATATTGAATGTTAAGATTCAAAAAGACCATTCCAAGAAATTTTCGAGTTTATCTAAATAAATTTACATAAAGAAAATATTGAAACGCTTTCGAATCAATAGTTACAAATCCATGAATACTCTTGTAGCAAGGGGTGAAACTTTAAGCCTTGAAATGCCTTTAAAGACTGAAAAAGAAAAGGAAGACTTGTCTTGAGTTCTGTATTCTAGTGTTGTCGGGAGTTTTATGTATGCTATGATGTGTACTCACCCAGACATTTGTTATGTCGTAAGTCTGGTTAGCAGGTATGAATTCAATCCTGAAAAAGACCATTGAAAAGAAGCAAAGAGAATATTTTGTTACTTGAAAGAACTGCGGATCATACACTGTATTATAGTGGATCTAATTTATTCATAAGAGGTTATATAGATGTTGATTGAGCTAGTGGTCGGAATGATAGAAAATCAGCATTCGATTATGCTTTCTAACTGAATGGTACTGTTGTTTCATGGAAAAGTAAGAAGAAAACTTGCCCAACTCTTTCAACCATGAAAATTGAATTTGTGGCTTATACATCTGCAGTACAAGAGGCTGTTTGATTAAAGAGATTTTTTGAGCATTTGAATATTGCAAAAAAAATTAAGGATCCCATGATTCTATATTGTGATAGTCAAGAGGATATCACATACACAAAGGATCTCAAGTATCACAACAAGATCAAACACATTGACATTAAGTATAACTTTGTGAGAGAGTAGTAGCAAGTGGAGAAATATCTCTGCAATACATTCCTACACGTGAAATGATAGTCGATCATTTAACAAAGGTCATATCTAGAGACTTGTTTGAAAAACATGTTAAGGTTTAGGTTTGCATAGGATTTGATGATATTTCAGTGTTGTAAAATAACGTGGTTGTTATAATATTCTCAAATATATAATACTATTGAATTTATGTTCATATATAGTATGCATATTTTGTAAGAAATAAAGTGTGCCGAACAAGTGGTGAGATTGACTCTCTCACACGAACAATCACCTCATATATCGAGGAATGTGAAAAGTTGAGTTTCACAACCATATTATGACTTGTTTTATGATTCATACAAGTGTTTCTCTAAGAAAATGAGTTTAAGGATCACTGAAGAGAGAAACTAGGTTAAATTTTTTGAAGGTGTTTAGACCAAGGTCTGTACGATGTTGGGTAATAAAAAAATGAGACACATACACTAGTATAAAGTGAAAACATCATAGCACGTGTTTAATACCACGTGTGTGTAGCGATCAATGGGTCAATGAAAGAATAGTTCCCTACTTCTTCATTATGCGAGACCTCAAAAAGTTAAAATGACTTTGCAACGAAATACCCTTTTGAACTTTTGTTGTTTCTTAAAGTTTCAATCGATATTGATACTTTAGCATATTACTAATAGCCATGAATAATTTGGCAAAGCAGTGTATGTCTAAGAAAGCAGTTGAGTTGTAATATATAGATTCGAGTAGAAAGGACAGACGATTAATTGAATAATAAACTTGTATACACAAGTCAACTATTGCACTAACCATATTGATATTGAGTGTAGTTATGTGTATGAAGTTAAGCATGAACTCGAGTTAACCTCTTTAAGAGGATGAGAGATCGAATAAGTAACTACTAAAGTAGTGAATGAAGTCTGGGGTATTATGACTAATAATGTCCTTAAATTTGTAGTGATTCTTTTCACATGTGATTCAATTCCTATGTATGGCTTGTAAAGATTTGAAGACGCGCTTTGATGCTCACAGATCGCATGAACTATTTTTCCTATGAATTGTGTGTCTAATTGATATCGTATCAACTTGGGTCTTGTCCACCATGTGCAAAGTGGGAGATGTAAGTTTTTGATGGGTTGTGGGTCGCCCGTATGGATCGACCTGATCCGATCTGATTGTACCTGACCTGATCCATTTTATTTAATTTCTTCATAAAAGAATTAAACAAATGGATAAGATTAGTTTTTTGAAAATAAAAGGGAACAGTTAGGAAGTTGTAACTGTTCAAACCTCTCCTTTTAGAAGGAGACCTATTCTTTTTAGAATAGCATGCATGACAGAACGTGAGAAAAAGAGGACAGAACGTGTAAACGTGAAAAACCAAAACATTACTCTTTTCTGCCAATATTCAAACAACACACTCACAAACACTTAGGGGTCATTTAGTAGAGTAAATAAGAATAATACAAAATAGAGTGTATTAGTAATGCTTGCATTAGAATTACATGTATTAGTTATACTTGCATTAATTACACATAGATTATTTTTATGCATTATTTTGTTTGATGCAGCAAAAATAGTATGCATTGCATAAAAACATAATTTACAAAGATACCTGCAACACCCCGCCTTTTCGAAACGTATAAAATTACTCGTATCTTCATGGAAAGACAAGGAGGGTTGGTAATAAATTATGAATGATAAGGTATGTCATATTTTAAGTGTTCAACTGTTGTATTTCAAGTTTTGAAGTTAGATAAGAGGCAAATAAAAGTTGGTGAAAGTTATCGTAGGTTCCTTTTTAAAGATTTCTCTGAAATTTGGGTCAATGTCTTGGATGTTTTCTCCCAATATATAAATATTTATGGGGTCCACCACCTATGAAATCGAAGGTCAACGAGTCTAGTTTTCAACGCATCAAACCGTTCGTTCATACGACTTTAGAATAGAAAGATATTTGTATTTTCGTGGGACAGTGCAAGCAGACATGAGGTGGGGCCCTAGGTCGGTGGAACTTTATATATATTTCCTTCTTCGACCTTTTCTTCATTTTTTAGCTAAGAAACAGAAAAATTAGAGAAATCCATTTCTAGGATCAACTAAAGTATAGATTTTCTCGACCTAAGTCCTTGACGAAAGTTGTTCTACGCGTTGGGCTCATCATCGTGGTATAATTTGTTTTATCAATTTCGTAGCATATCACACTATAGTGTTGGGACAGCAAGGGTTTGGACATATTTGAAGGTTTTGAGGCATATTACGAACTTAAGGTCGAGGTAAGACCCTTCTTTCATCGACTCTAGCTTTTATAAGCAGCAAATAGCAATTTGCGATGGAAATACATATCTTTTATCAGATTGTCGTGGTATCTTCTATTTTTGTGTGTTGATTATGGTCCTGCCTTGTTGTAGTATCGAGGGGGTTATGAGTAAAAGTCGTTAGGCCACGTGAATTCAACGATAAACGTATGTTAAGGCTATTCCCTACTTACGGCATGTTTCCTTAAAGATTAGGCACAATGTAATTGGGTTGTTATCCTTGTTATACTTGTAGCCATTATTGTTGATTGTTAGCTGCTCGAGTTGATATAATCCTCACTTGTCAGGATTCTTATTCATTTAGTAGCGTCCCTATGTTGGACACGACTTAGAAGCTATTTCTAAAGATTGCTTATAACTAAATTGCTCGCTTTTAGCGATTGGACTATTATTGTTGCCTTGGGGCTATTGTGGTTAGCTGCAGGAATGTGATCTATGCCTAGAAGGTCTATGTTCTGCCTATGGGCTATATGAATGCCTAAAAGGGCTATGAGTTGCCTATGGGGCTATATTGATCCCTAGAACGGCTATGAGTTGCCTACGGGGCTATATTGATACCTAGAAGGGCTATGAGTTGCCTGCAGGGCTATATTGGCGCCTAAGAAGGCTATGTGCTTCCTACAGGGCCATATGGTTGCCTAAGAGGGATATGAGTTGTCTATAAGCTATGTTGATGCGTAAGAGAGCTATGTGCTACCTACGGGGCTATATTAATGCCTAAGAGGACTATGCGACTACCTACGGGGCTAGGGGACTATCGATAGGGGTGTATAGACTGATTGACACCTTCCGGGTTTATGGGGGCCTGAGTAGGTGGTCTTGTGTGCTGTTTGTACCTGCCGAGCTTATGGGGGCTTGGTTAGGTAGTTGTTTTATTATTTTTGATAAGTTTAGATTTAGGAGCAGGTCAGTACACTTATCTTATCCTTGATTTATTTATCGGATAATTCCAGTATATTAGGATACCTGCTCATAGTCTATTGTCTTTCATACTCTGTACATTATTTTTTCTGACGCCCCATTGCCTTGGGGGCGCTGCATTCATGCATACAGGTCCTTACAGACGACCCAGTAGACCTTCTCAGCAACAGGATTGACTTCTATCCAATTGGCTAGCCCCTTTCCTCCGGAGCTGCTAGAGTTGGTAGGTTTGTTAGCTTTTGTTGTATATATTTTTATGGGTAGGCTAGGGACCTGTCCCGCCAATATTTACTAATCTAAGAGGCTTGAAGACTAGTGTGTGGGGTGTATAGCTACGTTATGGCCATGCTAGTCTAGTTTGTTGGTTTGCTGAAGCTTGTGAGCTGTTTGATATACTGTCTTGATATATACCTGCTTTCAGTTTTGGTATATAGATCATGGTGGCCTCGACTGCCCAACGAGGACTTATGTGCTAGTTAGCTATTTCTTTATATGAACTCTTGGGAGTAGCTGTTTCGTTTATAGATCTGTTGACAAAGGCCTTGCCGGCCGAGGGCTTAATTTTAAGCCGAGATATACTTGTTTGTTTTCTTGATTGTGTGTGGCTGCCAAGCGCTTGTAGCAAATGGTTCAGAAGGGTCTGCTCGAGCCTGAGTTCTGGCATTAGGAGCCAGTTGCACCCCTTGAATCTGGGGAGTGACAATACCCTACAATATTATTGTAACACCCTGTATCCAGAAGTAGACCAAACCAGAAGTTGCAGGTGCAACCCACAATTGCCACCCATGGACCGTAGGGTGACCCACGATCCGTTTTGGTGGTCCGTGGATGGCCAGCTGCAGCCCTCCCCAGAAGTAATCCAAAAAAATTATTATAAGGGTCGACCCATGGCAAACCTACAGATCGTAGGTCAGACCACAAGCCGTGGTCCTGGTCCGTGGATCGAGACCCCAGATTTCAGCCCCAGACGTCGAACAACGATTGACCAGCACGGACCGTCGTTCCACCCACGGTCCATCGGTGACCCCGACAATTTTTAAGTCAGCGGTCGTTTAGACTTTTCCCTATGCGTTGGACCCCAAAACTACATCGTATAACTACTAAACTACGTGGTTTTGATCAGTTTTAGCCTAGAAACTAAATTAGAACTTACTATAATCAATCATTCACCAAATCAAGCGAAAACTTAGAGCAAATTAGAGGAGAAAGTCGAGAAGCCCTAGTTCAAGAACGCAGGGAGTCTTCATCAGTTCCTGCCTCGAAATCAAAATATTTCTCCGTAAATTTCGTCACCAGGTATGTGGGATTTCACTAGTGTGTTTCTTTATCCTATTAGGTCCCTAGATTTCAGTTAGAATCTTGATTCCCTTGATATTATCTAGACCTAGGGTTTCTTGAATGATAGAAATTGTTGGGTTTTAGCTGTTAGAATGATCCAAATCAGATTATCATGTTGATGTTTCAGTTCTTGCATAAATTTAGAACCTTAGCTATGTAATTCTTTTAGTTCATGAATTACGCATGCTAGGTCAGTTATTTCAGTTATGCATGCTTTAGTTTACGAATGTCACATTATCATATATAATTGTTGCATTCTCAAGGTTTGCATGTCAGTAAGTGAGCTATCCAGTATTACAGAATTCAGTCATAAATTGTTAATTACACTATCAATTGGGAGTATCTTAATACCGAGTGGACTAGGGTCAGTTACCCTCAAGTCCCAAAAATACGTGCCCCGTAGGTTGTAAGTCCCCTCTGTGGGCATTAATTTAGTGATCACGCCAATCATGCCTCTATACCTCTGATAAGGTATATTGGGTCCTCTCGATGGGGTGTATACATCGGACTCCACATTTATCTCATGTGGTTTTATATCGGTTATTAGTAGCTCCCACAGTCAAATTCTTTTGCATTGACCACGTTATCAGTTACAGTCAGATTTCAGTATCCGCATGTTATAAATTTGGTCATTGCATTCAGTTAGATCATGTTCAGTATTTTCAGTATAGTATCATGCTCAGCTTATATCATCGCTCAGTTATATGTTTTGTTCAGTTATGTATGTTCATTCAGCTTTACTTTATCATGCATGCTCAGTACCTTTCAAGTATTGTCGCATACTCTGTGCTACATCTTCTCGTGATGTAGGTTTAGGTCCTCAGCTTCCAGATCACGCATAGATCGGTTATCGATCTTCAGCTCAGCAGCATCAGTGGTGAGTCCTCATTCTCCGAGGACGACAGACATGTTTCCTTTCTACTTTTAGTCTTTAATTTCAGCTTTTGCTAGATCTAGTTGGGGCATGTCCCAACATTTCTAGTCAGTTAGAGGCTTTATTTAAGACATAGTTAGATTAAGTTTTAGCTTAGAGTTTGATATTGTCATTTGTCGTTAAACTCTCAAATTATATATTCAGACTTAGAATAGGTATTCCCCATCATTTTCAGTTTACATGATGTTTTAAGCTTCCGCACAGTATTTCCTTACTTCAGTTTATCTAGTATTCTTATGATATGCCAACAGGGTTAGCTTGGGGTCACTCGTGATTCTTGAGGATGTGCTAGTTGAGATTCTTGATCGTTAGGTTCGAAGGTTGAGAAACAAATAAGTCGCTTCCGTGAAGGTTTTGTGGAGGAGTCAGTCTATAGAGGGAGCTACATGGGAAGCAGAAGCAGCCATGAAGGCCAAGTATCCTCATTTATTTCCTTCCGATTCCACTCCAGCTTGAGGTATAGTCCCTCTCTAGTTTTCCGGTCATTCATGTGTAGCTTCAGTCTTAGTATCTTGTTCCTTCAATTGTTTTTGCATTTTCAGCGCATTTGCATGTTTTTGGAACTTAGTTCAGTCAGAAATCAGTTTCCAGTACTTAGTGGTAGGGTTTGCAATTCTTTCCCTCCATATTCTAGGGGTGGGCATTCGGTTCTTCAGTTCGATTTTATCAAACTTCGGTTCGGTTCTTCAGTTTTTTGTTTTAGAAAAGTGTGCACCGTATATTAAACCAAACTAATTCGGTTCGGTTCGATTCGGTGTTTTCTACTTCAGTTCGGTTTAGTTCGGTATTTTTAGATCGGTTTTTCGGTGTGAATAAAAATTAAATAAGGATAAAGTATAAGATACTTAGAAATTTAAAACTATGTTAAGGACTGATGTGTATCACCGTGGAACACTTATTGTGCTAACTAAAAGACTATATTTGTCTTTATCAAGAACATTGGGCCTCCAACTATTTCTCAAAAAAATCAAGTACGAAGATGGTTTTTTACATAATGTATAGTGGTAGAAATATGTTTGAGTTTCTCTTGGAAATTAATATTTGAAGTTAACTATTGAATTATTACTTTGATTTGTTCATGAATGATTTAATTGTTAGTTGATTTTTTAATTTTTAGTTAAGACAATGCCAATATATATAAATAAATAAATAATTAATTTTAAATTTTTTTTAAATAAAAGTTCGGTTCTTAGGTGCACAGAAGTTTTGAGACCCTTACACTGAACCGAAGAACTAAACTTCCGAAAAATAACACTGACACCGAACCAAAAATTAAAGAACCAAAACTGAAAAACTGAATTAGTTTGGTTTGGTTCGGATTTTTGGTTTTTCGGTATTTATGCCCACCCCTACTATATTCAGCTAGTTTAGCCTTCATTCGAGGACGAATGTTCCCAAGGGAGAGATAATGTAACACCCTGTATCTGAAAGCAGACCAAACCAACAGATTTCCAGAAGTTGCAAGTGCAATCTACAGTTGCCACCCACGGACCTTAGGGTGACCCACGGTCCGTTCTAGTGATCCGTGGATGGCCACCTGCAGCCCTCCCCAGAAGCAATCCAAAGCAATTATTCTAAGGGTCGACCCACAGCCGAACCTATGGACCGTAGGTCAGACCACGGGCCGTGGTCCTGGCTCATGGATCTAGACCCTAGATTTCAGTCCCAGACATATGTAACACTCCGGAAATGTGTAGGGCCTATGACTATGACTAATGTGTAGAGTCTAAAGAGAGGGCAAAGGCCTAGATCACGTAAGAAAAACAGAGGAAAACAAATTTTCCTTTGGTCCATTCGGTGATGGGGCAGTAGAATCGTCCAAGTGCCTTGGCGATTAGCCAAATGGACTCTCCTCGCCTAGTGGGCAGCCTCCCATAGACCTAGCTACTGGAATTTTAGGCGAGCTAGGTTGTGGCTCGCCAACCCACTTGGCGCATCACCCAAAAGACCTTCATCTCGCCCATGGGAAATGCTCCATGAGGGAGCATTCTGGAAAATTAGGTGAGCCAAGGGTCCATTAGATGGGTCGCCTAGTGCCCTTGGCGAGCTAAGGGGTGCATTGGGTGAGCTAAGTCGTGAAGGTTGGGAAAAGTTAAGTTGTAACTTAAAAGGTCTCTAGTTTTCTTCCAAAATTAAAACCACATTATTCTACTCTTTTCCCAATAAGTATATAACCTTTTTAGACTTAAAATCCCTCCAATTTGGTCACTTTTAAAAGAAGACCCATCTCCTCCTCAATATTTCTCTCACTAGAAATCCTCCATTTGAAGAACAAGAACTTGAAGGCTAGGGCTCAAGAACTCATCTTCTCAACTCCAATTCGTGGGCAAATCTTCAATCAAGGTATGGGAGTCTTGATTCATGGAAAGCTTTCTTCCATGAATCCCTTCAACTCTCAATTTCAAATTAGTAGATTCTTGAAAAACCTAGGATTTTCAATCTATGTCATGGGTTCTTCCTAAAAACGATTTCAGTGAGTTAATTGACTATTATTATGATTGAATTATTGTTTATTGGTGATTTTATGATAAAGTTCCTCATGAACCCATGAATTACCCCATGACCCAATTTTATGAATTGTGATGAGTGTATTGATGCAAGATGAATACTATGAATTGTGTTTATGGTATTTTAGTTATTGAAATCATGTTATTATTCATGCCTATTGTAGTATTTCTAGGAGTGATTGTGAGACACGGCTCATGACCCTTGAAGGGTAGATTATGAGGGTTTGTACATGTTGATGAAAATTATGTATGAACTTATAGTTCACTTAGAAAGTGAAGATCCTATGACTATTGTGTAAATTGTGGTATTGTTGAAAGATCGTTCTCCCCTTACCCTTACACATGACTATGTATGAATTGTCTAGGATGATGATAATGGTGTTGTGTTGATTGAAAGGCTATTCTCATGAAACACTAAGAACATAATGTGAAAGGTTTACTCACATGTTAATGATGATTCTAAGGTTGAAAGTCCATTCTCACCTAATTGAATCCATGAGCTAGTTTATGAGTTATGTTGAATGAAGGGTAAGATACTTTTCACACATGTAAATGCAATTCAATACTAAACAAGAAATTTTGGAAAATAATGCTTAGCACCGAGCGGATATGGACAATAAGGTAGAGGACCTCCCGTCAATACAATAGGTCGGGTTTCTAAAGTTAACCTCATGAGATGGAAGCTCTCCCGTCAATACAATAGGCCAGGTTTCTAAAAGCAATCTCCTTATACCGTAACTATGTGCCCACATAGGTCTTTAGCTAGTTGATCCACCTAAAAGCTAATACATATAGTCCTACCTTAGGCAAGTAGGACACCTTTTTTCAGTGTGGGGTTACATGACACCAGATTCCATGTAACTCACATGGTCTATGTCGGTTAAGGCTATTTTTCGTACAAGACAAGATTATGAATATGACACGGAATATACTCATGACTTCTTAATGAGCTTTACTTAGTAAGAGTGGGGGTATGGGACTTCACTTTTACATTGCACAAGTAGACTTTGCAAGGGGTTATGGGGTGGTTTCCAATGCTATGAAAATGTATGAATGTATAAATGTATGTTATGTATTGTTACTATGAGTGACTTTACTTGTTATAAGTTAATGAATTTAATGTTTCCTTGTCTATGAGTATTGACTATGATGAGGTCTAAGGATGATATGTATGACCAAGGTGTCCTCATAGGAGTACTTAGTATGGTTGGTATTATGGGATGCCAACCATATATTGCACAAGTACACCTTAGAGTCACTAAGGTAATGGCTCTATTATGTTAAGAGGATTTATATGATGAATATGCTATGACTTGTGTTTTACATTAAAAGTGCATAGTGATTCTCAAACTTGGCAAATGCATGCTTTTCAATTAAATCGTCTTTTTTAGCATGTTTTAAGGATTTTATTGCATGGCTTCCATACTTAGTACATATTTGTGCTAACCCCTATTTCTTCTACATTTTTACAAAGTGTAGGTTCCGGCGTGTGAAGTGTACTTCCTTTCTTGACAAAGGCTTGGATTGAATCTCTACAAGACTTGTGGTGAGTCCTCATGGTTCGAGGACAAGAGCCTTCTATTCTCAGGGTTTGCATGTCAATAAGCGAGCTATCCAGTATTACAAAATTCAGTCATAAATTGTTAATTACACTATCAATTGGAAGTATCTTAATACCGAGTGGACTAGGATCAGTCACCCTCAAGTTCCATAACTACGTGCCCCATAGGTTGTAAGTCCCCTTTGTGGGCATTAATTTAGTGATCATGCCAGTCATTCCTTTATACCTTTGGCAGGGTATATTAGATCCTCTCGATGGGGTGTATATATCAGACTCCGCATTTAGCTCATGTGGTTTTATGTCGGTTATTAGTAGCTCCCACAGTCAGATTCTTTTGCATTGACCATGTTATCAGTTATAGTCAGATTTCAGTATCAGCATGTTATAAACTTGGTCATTGCATTCAGTTAGATCATGTTCAGTATTTTCAGTAAAGTATCATGCTCATCTTATATCATCGCTCAGTTATAACCTTTGTTCAGTTATGTATATTCATTCAGTTTTACTCTATCTTGCATGCTCAGTACCTTTCAAGTACTGACGCATACTCTGCTCTACATCTTCTCGTGATGTAGGTTCAGGTCCTCAGCTTCCAAATCACGCATAGATCGGTTCCTGATCTTCAGCTCAGCAACATCAGTGGTGAGTCTTCATTCTCCGAGGACGACAGACATGTTTCCTTTCTACTTTTAGTCTTTAGTTTCAGTTTTTGCTAGATTTAGCTGGGGCATGTCCCAACATTTCTAGTCAGTTAAAGGCTTTATTTAAGACATAGTTAGATTCAGTTTTCTCATGGAGTTTGATATTTTCATTTGTCGTTACACTCTTAGATTATATATTCAGACTTAGAATGGGTATTCCCCATCATTTTCAGTTTACATGATGTTTTAAGTGTCCGCACAGTATTTCCTTACTTTAGTTTATCTAGTATGCTTATGATGTGTCAGCAGGGTTAGCTTGGGGTCACTCGTGATGCTAGTACATCCAGTAGGGTTAGCTTGGGATCACTCGTGATCTTAGGTCCCGTGTTTACGTCCTGGAGGTAGCCTCGGGGAGTGACAATTATGGTGGAAAAAATGTAAAAAGGGGTTTTGAGGGGCATTGAGTCTTTAATTATGCTAATGCATGTATTAAAACCATTGCATTGATGATACCCAATTTTCCATGGTATTAACAATACATGCCTAAACACAAAATAGAGTGTATAGCTAATGCAATCATTAATTATACATAGATTAGAAAAGAGTATCAAACAAGATACTAGTAATACACAATGCTAATGCATTATTTTTCACAATACACTCTACCAAACGACCTCTTAGTTATTCAAAGAGATATTTGGAGCAATTTATTTTGATAGCGAAATCAACATCAATAATTTTCATTGCAAGTATTAAGATACATACCATTTTGTTATTTTGCTCTTAAATTTCTTCCATTTAATTAGTCATAATCTAAAATCTGAAATTTTGAGAAAAACTGTGGCGTTGACATATGATATTTTTTCCTCTCATATATATATATATTTCTACTATATAGAAATGCCATAACTAGGACGACCAAGGGCATAATTGTAAATATAGCCAAAAGTAAGAGCAAAGTTATAAGCATAGTATGAGTAATTGTCTTTCCAGAACTCTAAAGGCATCCATTATCTCTCTCATCCCTGACAAAAAAGACGCAAAAACACTTCTACAAGCAACTCTTCATCTTCTTCTCAATTGGGAGTCATGATGCTTACAATTTTAGGTTTATGTTTTCTCTCAAATTTATCGTAATCTTTCTTTCTTTATTCTTAATTGATATTTTTTCATATTTTTATTTTTCTTCACGCTTTTTATTTCTTATCATGTTATCTGGGTGTTCCAACAACATCTCCGTCCAAGAGTGTTGCATGCATTTCTTGAACATATTTAAGTGAAGAGAATGAGTCTTTTCGAAGGAATCAAACATGGAAGCTTGTTCCATTGGTTTTGTTTGAATGTTGATGTTGATTGGATTTCTAGGGCTAATTATAAGGTGGAAATATGATTTAGAATTCTTTTTGACTATCAAATTAAAGTGGCATTGGTCCCTCTGTTTTTTGCATTCAAGCAAACTAATACTTTTATGATGAAGATTTTAATGAGAGAGGATAACATATTGCTATATCAGGAATGCTTGGAAAGCTGCCCGGGACACCATTGGCATAAATTTTTTATTTCAATATGTGGACTTATTTATCGAATAGACCTTTGGACTTTTTTATGTCTAACACAAATGAACATATAGCTACAGTCTACAAGGGAAGGTTTTCAAGTGAATAGAAGGGTCCTCATTCAAGATGTGTTTCTTTAACATTTTATTTTCTCTTATCTTAGGTTACAGATAATTGTCACTTTTGAAAGCATTTTACTTTTTGAAATATTTAACTTCTTATAGGGGAAAAATAGTGATTGTGTTTTAATTATAATTATGGTAATTTCTAGAAAGAAGCAATCCTTTTCATTTGCTAGAAAGAAGGATCCTTTCAGTTTGCAGAAGTAATAATAGTATATGGAAAGATCTTTGAGGGTATAGTTGTCCTTTTACGTAATAATAATTAATTTTTATATTTTATTATAGATATTTTTGTACTTGTTCACAATTTATGTGGCCGAAAATCAAACACAAATAACAAAATATCTCTCTCTAGAAATTTCTACTCATGTTTAAAATAAACTTTAGGTTTCACATTTTTTTCTCACAAACACTTCATCTTCGGCTGAAGCTTGAGCTTGTTCAGGTAAGTTTTCAGTAAATTTTTCTAATTTCTTCTTTTTCATTTTTTCTAAATACTTGCTAACCTACAAAATAGATTATAAATTCTGGCTTTTTTATTCTCTGTTTGTATAATGTTGTTGTTCATAATATTTTTTATTCAGACGATTGTTTTGTATTCTTCAGTACAATTTGTGTTTTTTTAGCTCGATGTATTAATGGTTATTTGATTGTTCGAGATTATGTTCTTCTAACATTGATTTTAGACTTTCCATCTAATTTTTTACTTACATACACTTTTTAAATAGTTGTAACAAATAAATAAGATACTTTAAAAATAGAGATTTGTTTGCTCTTAAACACCTGACTGTTAATGGTACGATTAATATTAGTGGATGGCGAGATATTCTTATGCATTTATTTGATATCTGAATTTGCTGCTTCATCATTCAGAGAAGTTCAATGATGTCCTATTTGGCTTGTTCTTAGGACCTAAGGTGCCTTTTACACTACTTTTAGAGTTAATAAGAATTATAAAATTACACACAACATTGTTTCGACAGTAAACAAAAGTAGTATTGCTACAACATAAGAGAAAATACTAAGAATGGATTAATGATGATTGTTGCAAGAACTATGAATTAATGGTGATTGATGCAGGAACTGGAAGAAGTAGGGGTGATGGAAGAGTTGGAAAAGGATCATGAATGATTGATCAAATTGTTCATAAGCATAAAAGTCATTTCACTATTCTTATCGATGGGGAAAGGAGATTTTTGGATGTATTTGACAGTAGAGAAAACGTAGCTCTATTGATGAAATGAATTGGTATTTATTTAGGCTCTTATTCAGTAAGAAAAAATATATATTCTATTATTTTATTATATATTAGAAGGTAAAGTATATGTGCAATGTCTTGTCTTCTCTCTTGTTTTTGCCAATTCAAGGCTAAAAAGAAAGAGGGATGTTGATGTCCTCTTTTTTGGGGGGCATGACGAAAAATTGATATTTCAATCAACGTAGAGATTTTTTATCAAATGCAAAACTTATATACCTCACTTTTTACAATTGGATAATCTTTTTTGGTTGATAATCTAAATAAACATTTGAAATTCTTATTAGTTTTGCACACTGTACTTTTTTTAGTAGTATGTGTTGCAATTGGTAAAATATTGTTAGTTTTTCTTCTTCATTGTTGAAAAAATAATAATGCGCGTGGGAGTTTCAATGCTTCTTCTAGTTTGACATCCATTTTCCATATTTTAATTATTGATATCACTTGTCTTTTGCAGGTATTCATTCTAAACTTCTCCATGTGATGGTTTTGGGATTGATAAAAAAGTTATTTGCAAGCTAATGACTACAACTTTTACTCATTGAAAATAATGAATTCAAATGTGCTTATAAACAATACTGTAGATAAAAGAATTCAATGATACGTGTATAATGATATACATATATGTTTTTGCGATGATTATATATTTAGCACATGTATATAAAGATGTCATGTTTTGTAGTGTTAGTATTACATCAAAATCCAACATATTGGACTGTTAGTCATACTCAATGAATCAAGAATATTAAAGTAAAATTAAGAATATTTCATGTATTATTTTGACCATTTCAAATTGGAAGAAAATTGTAGAGACATTAAAACAATATTCTTCAGAAGATAAACATGATTATATTATCTAGTTTTATTTTGAAAAATAGAATAATAGCCACAAAAATTATGCTACTATGGCAAAAGAAATTCTTGCCACAATAAAGTGTATATTAAAATTTTAAAAAAAATTCTAAACAAAAACAGATTGTCAGGTTGCTATAGAGTTATGAGCTATAATTTTATAATATACTTATTGGACCATACAAATTTATAAATTCAAAGCATGAAAAAAAAATGGTTACAATAAAAAAGTATGAAATTACAAATTATATCAATATAAATGTTCTTTAAGTATATATATTTTTAAAAATTATATACATCTAAAGTTCGTGGTTTGGTTTCTTTTTAAGTGAAATCAAATCAATTATAATTATTTTTTTCTTATATCAAATTAAATATTTAATCAAATTTTTTTCAATTTGCTAATTTGGTACATTGAAGGAAAATATTTTATTTATAATCTCATAAAATCTTGAATCTTACTTCAAGTTCTCTCTATTTCTCTATAGATTTTTCTTTTTTGTATAGATCTTTCTTTTTTGTATATAGAAAAATAACTAGCAATATTTCTATTTATAATATTAAAAAATAAATTAAACTAGGATAGACAAATTCTAACAGGACAATAATTAAATATTATTAAAAACAAATTCGAAACAACTTAGGATTCCTATTATAATTTTGAATTATTATTTTAACATGTATAGATTTTGTAGAACACCTCTGATTGTAAATATAGGGATTATGGCAAATTTAGCCTATTTTTGGTTTATTATTTTGTGAAATTTTATTTTTACGTAAAACGTTTTTGTTTTCGTTTAGGACAACTTAAATCTTCGTGTGTAGGAAGCCCGCAAAGCACGCCACGTGTAATTGAGCGTAAAAAATTTGTATATATTGTTGTTGAAAAACACTCACTCACACAATTGAACTATATTTTTTCTCTTTCGAACTCTGATCCGAGAAGCTTAGGAAAACCCTAACTTCTCTTTACTCATACACAACAACTCCTCTTTCTCATCTCTTCTTCAGGTAACTTCCTTGGAATTCCTTTTCTTTTTCAAACTTCAATGGCAAAAAGATACACAATGCTGTTTTTTTTTTTTAATTATTGAATGCTCTGTTTTTCTTTTGTTCTTTTTTAGTTTGGCGTATAGTAAGTTATTGAATGCTCTGTTTTTTGTTTAGTATTGTTTAGTTTGACGTAGATGCATCTCTTATAAACTGTTTTGGGGTTGTGATTGAGTTTTGAAAGTTGATGGTTTGTCAAGTAGGTAGAGGATTCCCTGGTCTTTGTTGGTTGTTGAGCAGAGAGGTGGTTACATGTTGGGCTATTGCCCATGTTCCAGCCAAAGGCCCATGGCCTAATCCTATTTGAAAAAGGATTGGAATTATTCTCTTTATTTGGTTTCCAATTCTATTAGGAAAAGGATTGGAATAGTAATCCTATTTGGAGTTGGTTTTGGCTTTGTAAGGAAAAGCACAACTCTATAAATAGAGGATGGTCTTAAGAGAATAATTCAGATTGCTCATTAGTATTGTCTTTGAAAGACATTAGGACATAAGAGAGGTTTTTTGAGAGAGCTTTCAACAAGAGAGAAAAGAGAAGAAAAAGGGTTCTTTTGCTGCAGTCTTTTATTCCGACCAGAAACCTTCAGATCGTGTTTCCCGATTAACTAACCGTTGGATCGGGCTGAAATTTGTACTGAGTGTTCCTGACATCTTGGTGGTTGATTTGAACGGTGGAGATCGGATTCAGAAGTCAGTAAATCTGGTGGAAAGCGAGACTTTATCAGAATTGTGGCACAAGAGGCTTAGTCATATGAGCGAGAGGGGGATTACCTGTTTGGCTAAGAAGAATTTGCTTGCTGGTGTGAAACAAGCAAAGGTAAAAAGATGTGTTCATTGCTTAGCTGGGAAACAGAAAAGAGTTTCTTTTAACAATCATCTTCCTTCAAGAAAGTCTGAGCTACTGGAGCTAGTACACTCTGATTTGTGTGGTCCTTTTAAAGTGAAGTCAAAAAGTGGTGCGCTTTACTTTGCAACTTTCATTGATGATCATTCTCGCAAGATTTGGGTATATCCTTTAAAATCCAAAGATCAAGTACTTGATGTGTTTAAGGAGTTTCAAGCCTTATCTGAGAGACAAACGGGAAAGAAATTAAAATGTATTCGCACTGATAATGGTGGTGAGTATATTGGTCCCTTTGATAACTATTGCAAATCGCAAGGAATTCGTCATCAGAAGACTCCTCCAAAGACTCCTCAATTAAATGGCCTGGCAGAAAGGATGAATAGAACTTTAGTTGAGAGAGTTAGATGCGTGCTTTCAGAGGCTAAACTTCCAAATTCATTTTGGGCTGAAGCACTTAACACTGTTGCTTATGTTATCAATTTGTCTCCTGCTGTTGCATTGGATGGTGATGTTCCAAACAGAGTTTGGTTTGGTAAGGATGTTTCTTATGATCACTTGAAAGTGTTTGGTTGTAAAGCTTGTGTGCATGTTCCAAAAGATGAGAGGTCGAAATTGGATGTTAAAACTAAGCAGTGCATCTTCATTGGTTATGGTCAAGATGAGTTTGGATATCGCTTTTATGATCCAATTGATAAAAAGCTCATTAGAAGTCGTGATGCTGTGTTCTTTGAAGATCAAACTATTGAAGATATTGACAAGGTTGAGAAACCAGATTCTCAGATTGATGAGAGCTTAGTTGATGTTGATCCAGTTCCTATTATTGATACATCTTTTGCACATGAAGGAACCCAAGATAATGAACAGGGTGTAGAACCTATAGATGTTCCTATTGGTGATGTTGTGGTTGATCATCAACCAACTAATGCTGAGATGACAAATTTGGATGCTCCAGAAACCTCTTGTAGAAGATCCACTAGAGAGAAGCGAAGCTCAACACGTTATTCTCCTAATGAGTATATCCTTTTGACTAACATGGGAGAACCTGAAAGTTATGATGAAGTCATGCTAGATACTCATAGAGATAGGTGGGTAGAAGCCATGGAAGACGAGATGAAGTCACTTCACGAGAATGGCACATATGAGCTAGTGGAGTTACCGAAAGGTAAGAAAGCTTTAACAAATAAATGGATCTTCAGATTAAAGCAAGAGCAACATACAT
>NW_006239175.1:770852-776123 GCF_000226075.1 Solanum tuberosum | reverse complement strand
CCCGAACAGCAGCTGAGTTTGGGTGGAGTTTCTTTCTATTTATCTTTTGTTGGTGTAGCTATTGTTTGTTCTCTTTTGGCACTTGTTGTGTAGCCATTAGAATAATAATTGTAACTCTCTTATTGTTATAGTGAAGCAATTCGGATCTTGTCGATCCCGTGGTGGTTACCTTCGTTTTGAAGGATTTTTCCACGTTAAACTTGGTGTTCTTTATTTTAGGTTTTCGTTTTCATCTTTTCGTCACAACATTACATTCTCTTAAAATAAGTGCGGCTATTCAAAACAGAAGGCTACTATAATTTATGTGATTGATTTTGTTAATCTTATGGAACTGAGTAATATTAATATGTCTAGTGAATTTCTTACTTGAGTCGTATAATGGAACATTATCTCTATGTAATGTTTTGACAATGTTTTACCTAACATTGTTTTGTAAGTGCTAAAAGCAAATTGAACTTGTTATGGTGGAACTGGCAAATCTTAAAACACAAGTGATTGATGATTATTCCTTCTAGGGTTCTAGATAATCTAGTTAAGGGTGGTGTGAGGGTTGATTTTGATTTTTGTGCAAGAGAACATTTTTTGCATCAAAAAATCTTGAGGTTGATTTGCTTTCCAGTACAAGATTAAGATAGATATTTTTTGTATTGTTTTGTTGTTATTTGTTAATGTTGGGTTTTGTTTTTTGAGAGTGGTAATGATCTTTTTAATGTTGAGTTTTATTCCTGGCTGGACACATGGTGTATTTAAAACTACAAGAGAACATAATGTAGTTCCCTAAGAGGTAGTTTTTTTTTTCTAAATGGAATTTCTAGTTCTGAATAGGTATAGTAATGAGCTATGTCATTCTTTTGATATTCTCCGAGACCTACATGTTTTAGTTTACCTTGGTTTGTTTTTTATCGGTTGAAGACTGGCGGTGTTATGAAATTTAGATGTTTTGACAATATGTAAGTTCACACTAACCCTTTCTTTGTCCTAATGTGATGTGAAGTCTTTCTTGTCATGGCGGGTGCAGCTCCTGATGGATCCCAATTTGATGCTCGTCAATTTGATTCAAAAATGACAGAGTTGTGAGTACTACTGCCTCAGTTATGTTGTTGCTTTCTCATTTTCAATGTTTTGGTATTCTTCATGAGTTTCTCTATCTACACATAGGCATACCTGTGAGTTACAAAGTTTATTGTACTCATGGTGGAAATTATTAAATTTTTGCTATACATGCATCATATTCTTCTTTAATTGTGGATGCAGGCTAAATGCTGAAGGGCAAGAGTTTTTTACCTCATATGACGAGGCTTATGATACTTTTGATGCTATGGAATTGAAGGAGAAGCTCCTGAGAGGCATTTATGCATACGGTCAGTTGAAAAATCTTTTCTGCTTTTCATTTTTGGTTCCTTGTGCACAGTTTATTAAGAAGAAAAGATGTGTTTTGCCTTCTGTTCCTCGCCGTGTACAGATGTGTCAAGTTAAGGTGAAGAATCTCATAAGCTCTATCTAATATTGAAGTATAACCTTGTAGGTTTTGAGAAGCCCTCAGCAATCCAGCAAAGGGGAATTGTACCTTTTTGCAAAGGTCTTGATGTGATTCAGCAGGCTCAGTCTGGAACGGGAAAGACTGCTACTTTTTGTTCTGGAGTTCTGCAACAACTGGACTATGAACTGTTAGATTGTCAAGCCTTGGTCTTGGCACCTACTCGTGAGCTTGCACAACAAATTGAGAAGGTCATGCAAGCACTTGGAGACTATCTTAAAGTCAAGGTTCATGCTTGTGTGGGAGGTACCAGTGTCCGTGAGGATCAAAGGATCCTTTCAAGTGGGGTTCATGTTGTTGTGGGAACACCTGGACGTGTATTTGACATGTTGAGAAGACAGTCTCTCCGCCCTGATCACATTAAGATGTTTGTATTGGATGAGGCTGATGAAATGCTCTCCAGAGGGTTCAAGGATCAGGTAACTAGCAGTGCCCTTCTCCCCATATTTGTAAATATACCTATAGTTTCTGTGAATGCATAAGCACTTTTGTTTTGTGTAGATATGCCTGTCTATATCTGTCTTTTATACTTAAGTATCAACCTGTAATTTATTAAAAGAAAATGGAAGTCTAAATCGGTAACCTGTAATTTATGATGCACTTAGCATACTCGAGTGACTCAATATTTTCTTTGTGCTAGCTTCTTTTCTTTCACAATTAAGTATGCTGTGACATAGTTTTAAATTCCACAGTCCTACTTCCCAGGAATTTGCGAAGCTGTAAATTATGTGTGGGATATCCCCAGTATGTGTGCTAGGGTTTTGTGAACATATTCATTGCATGTGCTTACGTGGCACATTTTCTCTAAAAAATTACAGTCCACAGTTTTACATGATTTCTACCCTGGTTCTAAAAGCTATACTTTTTCTCGTGTCTCCAGATCTATGATATTTTCCAGCTATTGCCTCCTAAGATTCAGGTTGGTGTTTTCTCTGCCACAATGCCTCCTGAGGCCCTTGAGATCACAAGGAAGTTCATGAATAAACCTGTGAGGATTCTTGTGAAACGGGATGAACTGACCTTAGAAGGTATCAAACAGTTTTATGTGAATGTGGAAAAGGAAGAATGGAAGCTTGAGACCCTTTGCGATCTATATGAAACCTTAGCCATCACATAGAGTGTGATTTTTGTGAATACTCGTCGCAAAGTTGACTTGTTAACAGACCAGATGCAAAGCAGAGACCATACAGTCTCAGCTACCCATGGTGACATGGACCAGAACACTAGGGATATTATAATGTGTGAATTCCGTACTGGTTCCTCTCGTGTTCTCATCACCACTGATCTTTTAGCCAGAGGAATTGATGTTCAACAAGTCTCCCTCGTCATAAACTATGATCTCCCCACTCAACCTGAAAATTACCTTCATCGTATTGGACGTAGTGGACGGTTTGGTAGGAAGGGTGTTGCAATCAATTTTGCAACCAAGGATGATGAGAGAATGCTTTCTGACATTCAGAGGTTTTACAACGTGGTGATTGAGGAGCTTCCAGCAAATGTCGCTGATCTCCTATAAGCTTCCTGCTCTGATGGCTGGCTACAAGAATCGAACAGCAGGCCGTTGTTTGATTTGGCCATTTCTCCACACTTAACTCTCTTTTTCTTCTTTTTTATTAGTCTTGATTTATATGTTTTAACTGTATTTAGTTTAATAGTCTTAGTGTAACTGAACTAGTTAGTAATACACATTAGATTGTCTAATTCATCATATACAATGGTAGGCTCTCTTTTTATTTTTGTTAACGATACATTGGTGGGCTTTTTCAAGTTTATATTTATTTGGTATTTTTATTAAGTGAAAATTACAGAAATATACTACTTAAGACTTTTATTAACAAAATATCAATATACTTATATTTAATTACAAACTAAGTTTTTAAATTACATATATAACAAAACATTTAATTTTTGTATTTAATTTAATTTTGTTTTACAGATTTTTCTCTCTCATAATTTTGGTAATTCGTGCCTTTTATATGGAGTATAATTAGGATATTAATATTTATCAAATATTCTCTCTCCTAAACAGTTTCAAATACACACGTTTATTACTTTCTTTCTTTTTCCGTTTTTAGGCTTAGTGGACCTTTTGGGGATCATAATTAATTTATTCTTTTTTGATAAAGCTGTTTTTTCACCAAAAAAGGGGTGTACTTATCAATGTGGAGTTATAGTTTCAAGAAATCTTGAAAATATTTTGGGAAGTCAAAAGGGTTTCCTCTTCCATTTTCTTCTTCATTTTTCTTAAACTTTAATCTTCTCACAGAAACGTTTCACAAGCCAACTAACTAAAAAAATTGCCATTGTTCGATGGAAAAGACTCCACGTAAAAGTCCTAGACTTAACAAATTTGTGGTAGTCGTTGATAGCCCGCCGATAAGTTGTTCAAGACCATCTGGTAGATCGAATGAGTGTATTGTTATCAATTTTTCATCATCCTACAAAGTTCAACAAAAAGATGATTTTGGGGGTGATACAAAATCGAAGGGTAAAGAAAAATTGGTAAAAGATCATTATCAACATGACAGCGATTTTGAGGACGAAATCCCCCTCTCTAAAAGATTAAGAGTAAATAATGATCAGGATTTAAAGGTATTTATTTATTTGATTAAATTTCTGTTTTTTTGTGACATGCAAGTGTTGAATCTTGTTCTTATTAGAAAGATTTGTAACATTAATTAATTTTTTTCTGCTCTAAAATGTTGATGGGGGTTCAGTGAGCAAAGGTATGAATGGTTTAAGTCAAAAATGGACTAGGTTTATTAATAATAAAAGGAAAAAGGCAACACAAGTACCACTAAAGGTATGTTTTTACCGTCGTTTTCTAGTAATGTACTTTTTTATGCAAATATTTCTTTGCTTATATTATAAATTTTAAATTTTATGACTATTATAATTTATTGATTTTTAATATATTATTTTTAGATCAAGAATAAACAATCGCGTTGGTGTTCTTACGTTAATGTCAACGTTTTTGTTGATATAACAAAGCTACTTGAAAAAATTGGCAGTGTTCATTTGTTTAAAGAGTCTCCTTTTGGTTATCTATTAGGCTTATCCCAATTGAAAGTCCAACCTCAGATTATTAGAAGTCTTGTTCATCATTTATCTAAAAATCGGGATGACATGTTTGTGTTTGACATAAATGGTAAAGAAATGCATTTTGGGCTTAGAGGATTTTTGGTAATTACTGATTTTAAGTGTGGTGGGTGTTTGGTTTTTGATCATGATCAGAATAGTACATCAAAGTTACTTTCTCGTTACTTTCCAAATGTTGTTGATAAGGTTTTGAAAGTTGATTTCATAAGAGTGTTTAAAGAAGATGGGTTGATTCAGGAAGAAGACTTTTTTAATATGTCTATGATTTATTTCATTAGTACATTCATATTGTCATCTCCACCACAATTGTCACATATTCCAAAAGATCACTTCTTATGTGTTGAGTCGGAATAGTACATTACGTACCCCTGGGGCAATCTGTCCTTTTTTAATCTTCATCATTCTATGTCGAATCAAATGGCAAAAGATCCGGATTATGTGAAGTTTGAAGGATTTCCGCTTGCGTTGCAAATTTGGTTTTATGAATGTTGTAACAAAGTTGATGGTTCAATTGCAATTCGTAAATCCAATCGAACGCCTAGAATATTCAATTGGGATATATCAAAAAACAAGATATATTTTGACCATCTCCAGAAAGGAATGTTCAGAAAATACGGCAATCAGGTAATAGAAGT
>NW_006239175.1:766489-767215 GCF_000226075.1 Solanum tuberosum | reverse complement strand
CATGCATTATCAATAATAAAACCAAAACATACTTGCATAGTAGAGAATTGTTAATACTTACAAGCATACGATGAGACAAATTTCTATTGTCCTCCAACATTTCATTGTATTTACTTGTCAAGGTTGTTGTAGTATTTCTACCTTCTTCGTTGTGTTTCTCATTCCAAGCTTCAATTGTTTTCCTAACAAATTTCAACAATGGTACCACTGGTAACCCTCTTCCAACAAGAATAGCGTTATTTAGTGACTCTGCAATGTTACTTGTTAGTGTCCAAGTCCTTTTTACTGGTGAATGTGCGCGTGACCATTTCTCATAATTTGCTTTTTGTAGATAAGCACGGTATTTTGGATTAATTTGATCCATTCTTTTCATCAATTCATCAAACTCTTGAATAGTGTAAGCTTTTGCTAAGCTGAAGAATAATGTTCTAATCTCTTCTGTATCTCTGTATGTTTTCTTTAGTAAATTGGTCCATAGATGGTATATGCATGCGTAATGTCTGAATTCGGGATAAACAGCTGCAGTAGCATTCCAAATGCTCTTATTTCTATCAGAAACAAAGCACATATCTTCCCTTTCACCGAATGCATTTTTAAAATTCTCAAAGAACCATAACCATGAATCATCATTTTCTGAATCAACTATTCCGTATGCAAGCGGCAAGATGTGACCTATACAACAAATATCTTCAAAATAAATACAACATATATTGATTATATATAAAA
>NW_006239175.1:734315-765569 GCF_000226075.1 Solanum tuberosum | reverse complement strand
TTCTCCAATATATATAGATATGTTGGAATTTTTCCATATGATTCGGCAGGGTCACCTCTTAATGTCTCGAAAGCTTTTTTTTTACCTCTCCATGCTTGCATGTATGTTAATGAAATACCATGTATCCTTAGCATGTCTGCTTGTATGTCTGTTGGTGTGTAAACGGTCTTCAGATCGACATACTTTTCAACCAACATTGCCCCAAGCACACCACTTGTTGATTGTCGCTTTGATTGAATCCGGTCCTTCAATGGACAAGAATGTGTATCATAGAATTTCCTCACTTTGAATAACTTTGAATTATTCAAACATGAGGATTTAAAAACCCATGAACAGTTTTCTGTAGCACACTTTAGATAGTAACTGCAAAAACTCATGCATATTAATACATGGTAAGTTGTTAAAATATATTGATAATTTTTAAAATCAACATATATAATAACTCACCAGGTAGGACTTGATCTTTTTGCAATGAAACAAAACTCTCTTAGAAATGCATATCGCTTCATAACTTCCGATATAGTTTGCTTGTTTATATAAACTTGATCCTCGGCCACCAAATAGTGTTGAGGATTTGAAATTATTTCAGTTCCTTCAGATTCTTCAATATAACCTTCCAAAATTGGATCCATGTTAGTCAAACATAGTGTGTTGGATCCCAAAATATGTTGACGTGTTGTTTGGACATTAGTTTGGTACTCAATGGATTCCATAGCTCTGTCCACACATATCACACATAAAGGATATTTTGAAAAGAAATCTGAATTGCATCTCTTTTGATCTAACTAAACTTGCACTCCCGTCTCGTTATGTATCTTCATTGGTGGAGATGGACCACTCACGAAATACCTCAGTTCCAAATGATAAATTGTTGTGTCCACTCCCAATTGTGAAGATATAGATGTAATCAAGCCTTCGTATTTGGTGGTTGGATCATACATAACTCCTTCAATATTGTAATCCACGTAATTGCCTGTTTAAAATAACAAATTCTTCGTTAATATTAAAATGAACTTTCAGAATTACTTACTACAATAATCAACTTATTTAGCTTTGTTTTTACATTGATTTTCGTTGGTATATAAGCCATTTATTGAAATACTAAAGTATTTTACCAAAATTTTAACCATTTAATGATCTTAAAAAACAGTCAAAGAAATACCAAAGTATTTTATCAATATTTTAACCATGTAATAAACGTAAAAAAAACAATCAAAGATTACATAACCTTAAACCAATTTTTAAAATTTATGATTTTATCAGGTTACCATCAATAAATGTACGAACTATTTTTCACATTATTATTTACACCAATTCACATACTTAAAATACACTAAAATATGTACCATATTTTTATTTATGAGGTTCTAATTATATACCATATATCGTCAAACTTGTAGTTTTTTACACCACCAATTACACCAAATTATTTATTACTACACTCATTTTAATATACGTATGTTCATATGTAAGATAATATAAATTTGACCAAACAATACACCAAAACACGCATCAGGCTATTTGTTTGGTGTTAGTTATTAGCGACAATTATACCAGATCACATACCTAAACAAATACAGAAATACATATCGCAAACTTATTGATATAAAATATTTGCTACCATACGGCCCACATCATACCAATTAAACCTAAACTTTTAACAAAAAAACAAATTTGACACATCAGTGTACAACAAAATCATATGAAGTTGTTGAAATTACACCAAAATTTCGACGATCCCGAACATCAACCAAATTGTATGAATTAATTTACACCAAAAATTGACAAAATAAACAAAACGAATTACTACCAAAAAGTACAAAATAGATATTTGTGAAAAATCAAATTCAACCACGTAATAAAAAATCATGAGAATTATTTTATATATAATTACCTGATGAGTCCCATCGCCCGTTGTGTTGAATTAGAATTGAGAAATTATTGGTATGCATTTTTTTCAATAGTCGTTCTTTGGCCGATTTTTTAAGTCAGAGAAATGAGTTATGTTTTGGTAGGAAACCTCTATTTATGGGATATAATATATAGCATATTTGAATAAATTAGGGAAGGTAAAATTATTGGAGAAATTTATGGGAATTGGGATAAGCATGGCTGATTTGGAAAATCTTTTTTTTAAAATTTAAATTCTACTTTTGAAAAAAAAAGTATTGCTATATAATTGAAAAAAAAAGTATTGCTATGTTGGTGTAAATACAGTTGTTAATTTGTATACTTAAAAAACCCGCCCTTTTATTTTTGACATCCAAAGTTGCATCTCAAGTATAATCTATTATTATTATTATTACTAGTAAAATTATCCGCGCGAATTTAATATTAAGAAATATATAAAATAATACTTAAAACTTATCAGTTACTAAAACTAAAACACTATATTATCTTACATAAAAAATTAATAATGTAAAAGAAAATGAAAATTATTACATCTTATTATTTATTCTTAATAACATAAGCATAAATTAATGATTGTAAAAATACATATCAGAATTTGTAACATAAGCAATGGTGTCTTTGAGCCACTCAACATGAGTAAAGTACACAAATATTTAATTGTGAAGAAGAAGAAGAAGAGGAGGTTCAAAATTTTCGTTGTTTTAAAATGAGAAGAAATCCCTCTATTTATAGAGAAACAGATGGTAGTGTGAACAAATATTTATTGTGCCTTATCGGAAATGTTACAACTATTTGGAAAAGTTGCAACCCTTCAGAAAGGTCACAACTTTTCATAAAAGTCGCAACTCTTCATTAAAGTCGCATCTTCTCATAAAAGTCGCAATTTTTCACAAAAGTCACAACTTTTCATAAAAATCGCAACTCTTCATTAAAGTCGCAACTTTTCATAAAAGTCACTTTTTGTAAATGTCACAATTTTTCATGAAAGGGGAAGGCTAGTATTGTAAATAAATAAATTAAAAGTGAATTCTGATTTGTGGTGGCGCCACGTAGGCGGGCCTAAGGTTCTCTTTTATATATATATATATATATGATTATTACTAATATAATTCGCAATTTGGTTGAGATGCTTCCATTTTCCAGTAGCAAAGGAGAGGGGTAAGAGAGAATATACAAGGGAGAGGGTCTGCTACTTCAGGCAATCTTCACGTAATTACACGATTTAAGATAACTTAATCTCTAAATACTTCTACCATTTAAATTAATTACAAAAATCCTCCTTTTTCTTTCTCTTAACATCGAGATATATTACTCTATCTCTATCAAATACATTATAATTTTGTTTGTGTACAATTTATCTAATACATATGTTATTGTTAATATGAATTTGATTTATGGTTATATATTTGATATATAACTTGTATATCTAATACAAAACTTATGTGTCGTTATAACTAGCGCCAAAATTGTTGAGATTTCTGTACTTTATACCTTTTTTTAAGTGGAATACCGATTTGGGTCATCGAGTACCAATACCAAAAAAGAAGAGTTTTGGGTCATCGAGTACCAATACCAAAAAAGAAATAGTTTTTGTAAAAAGTGTTGGAAAACTATTGGAAATCTCGTAGCTTGAGGAGTGCCTATGGCACAGTCCTTAAGGATATTTCACCAGTTAAGGTGTATCCCCAGAATTCAATAAGCTCTTCTAGTACTAAAACTAGGAGCCAGAATCTAACAAAGAATATTAGATTGATAGAAACTCAGCAACTCAAACAATAGGAAGGAACTATTTTCTGCATCCAAGGAAGACTTTGTTCTTTTCTATTTCTTCCATAGGAAAAATCATGGTGAATATATATAAGAAAAGAATTCACACCATAAGAGTGATTGATAGCTCCAACGGCTAAAGGATTGGAATTTAAGGAAATTAATAATGGGAATAAAGGAGAGTAATTGCTAATCATGAAGAATAATGTCCAAATTAAAAGATACTGTTAGCAATATGGAAAAGGAAAATTGATCAAACAATGTTATTTAAGGAAGTATATCAATGCCCAATAATTCCCATAAAGGCTGAATAAATTAAAGAATTTTTAAAGATGATTATTATATTTTTGAGATACTCCAATTATTTTTCCAACAAAAAGCGGAGTCCTTGGGTATTTAGTTGATTATCAAATATAGCATTAGTTTGGCTAATCATCAAACCAATAAATAATTTTTTTATATTTGTTGCGGGGTCCTTGGTATTTAATTGATTATCAAATAGCATTAGTTTGGCTAATTATCAAACCTAGAAATATTTTTTGTTATATTTGTTTGCTTAATTTAATTGGATACATTGTATTTATTCACTCAATTTGGATGCTCACTTATATTTGATATAATATAATATAGGGAAGATTGTATGAAATAGCAAACTATTAATTCAAATTAAATGTTATAGCCATAGTTTCTTTTATTTTTAATTCACAGCAAACATTCCATGTTTTTTTGTCATCCCATTTGTATACCGAAATATACAAATAGACTCATTCGGTATACATATGTGTTGTATAAAAAATAATTGCAGGACTCATTTGTATACCAAAATATACAAATAGACTCATTCGGTATACATATGTGTTGTATAAAAATTAATTGCAGGATCCATTTGTATACCGAAATATACAAATAGACTCATTCAGTATACATATGTGTTGTATATATGTAGGAATTTTGTTTATATACAATTACTATAATTTAGTTTGTATACCGAAATATACTAATTAATAGTCATAGCAAACATAAAGTTTGTTATGGAATGCAATTATACAAACTATAGCTATAACATACAAATATGATTTTTATGTTTGTTAAACCTAAAATTTACTCAATATATCCTTGTACCCGTAGTCCAGTACTAGAAAAATCACCCAACCATCACTATAACTTCAACTCAAAGATATTTCCAGATACAATTCAAATACAAATATTCAAATACACTCATTGATATGAATATATTTTACCACTAAAATATATTTAAAATAATTTTCATATACTTTGAATTGTTTAAATTTATTTTCCACATAAAGAAAATAAATATACTTTTTAGGTTAAAGTACTCTCTTTTTTTAAAAATAAAATAATAATTTACTCATAAATTTATTATTAAAATGAAACATTGCCCCTAAATTATTAGGAGCTAAAGGCCTTTACCTGAACTTGTTTCACGCAAGAGCCGACACTGATAGCCGCTTTAATCATTTAGACTTGAGGCAAAATGTATATGTTTATTTTATATTTATAAATATATTCAGTATGATTCAAAAAAAATCATTTTCATCAACAATATAAAAATACTAAGTTATTAAAATTCCTTCATTTTGTTATAAATTCATTGAATGAGTAGATTGTCCATTAAGTTAATACATGAACAACTATTCATATTCCCTAGGTTCTATAAATCTTTTTGGATAAGAATGTATCTATTTATTATGACACTTAATATGGTGACTTTTGGAGTGATTTCTCAACCTATAAATAGGATTGTTCTTTCACCATTGTAAAGACACAAAAATGAGAGACTTGAAGATATTTGAATAAGATGATCTCTACATTCTACTCTACATATCTTTTGTCTATATTATTTGTAATATATTTCTTATATTTTACAGCACGTTATCAGCACAAGACTCTAACCAATTGAGATTGAGTTTTAGTTTTTCTTTAGCTCATGTTCTAGTTGATCTCGTTATGAGAATCAAGAAGGAAAAATGATAACTATTGCAACCACAGTATTATATGCATAAAATCAGGTATGTATTTCCTAAAATCTTTTTATGATTTAGAATACAATAGTGTTCGTTTTGAATTTTAATGTGGAAATGGAAAAAGAGGAATTAACTTGTTTTTGTCCTTGTGTGAATGGGAGATTTGACTTGATAATGTGGGGATGTTTGCTGATTCTTGTCGGAGGCAGGTGGTATGGGTACATCTCAAATGTGCATTTGAATTGCTTCTTTTGAGAACTCCGTAACAATCAATAATTCTTGTGTGTTATCTTGAGTCATGTTGTATTATATATGCTTCTGTATTTGAAAGTAAAAAGGGGAAACAAGAGTAGGTTGCAATTCTTCATTCTGATGTTTAGCATTCCATATAATTCAAATTTGTTGTGTCTATTGTTGATATTTTTTGGTCTGACATTGGTGTGCTATTGAAAAAAGTGAATCGTATTTCTGATTTTATGGTCAAAATCCATTGGTTAAAGCTAGATTATAAAATAATTGAACGAAAAAAAGGTTTCAACAAGGAGAAAACCCTTAAGAACCAAAGGCATATACTACAATTGATTGAATATTTTTTGCTCCACAAAGTTCCTTAAATAGAAGAAGGTATAAAGTTTTGGTAGCATGAGTTTGAATATTATATTTTATGAATTTTATATCAATGTTTTGACAGACTCAAAGAGTTAGTCATGTTGTACTTTGGTCTATTATATCATTGGTTGAGGGTAAGACGGTGGATTCAAGTTCCATCGCACTAAAAGGGTAAGACATCGGGTTAAAGTCTGGATGCACCATAATGAAAAATGTTTGAGGGTAAAACAAAAGATTCATGTTCTATCGCATCAAGAGGGTAAGACATCAATTTGAGTTTTGATGCACCTTGATGATAAGAATTGGGTTCGAGTCCCATAAAATTATGGCCTAATGCATCTTATATGGTTAAGACATTGAGTTTGAGTCTCAATGCACCATACTGATGATATATTGATGACTAAGACTTTGATGAAAAGTCATGAAATTTGTCTCATTGAATTTGCCCCATAACCTAAAGCGAATGTGGTAGCAGTACATGATAAGTTTGAAATCCGTCCAATTGCTCCATTCTATCATATGAATGTGGTAGCAGTGAATTATAAGTCTGAAAGATGACTAGTGATTGAATGTATGAATAAGAGCGTTGATGGACAAGATGATATCATTGTGGTAATTACAATAGGAAGAACACTATGGGTTCTCCAAATAGTCCTTCAAAATATGAAGGTAATTTTTATCATCATAATGGTATGAAAGTTCATTGGACTTGTGGTCGTTGTATGACCAAATAATTTGATAAATTTATAAAAATTCTCGATCAAAAGAAAGGAAGATAAAGTGGTGGTACACTTGACCTTTCAAAGTGATGTTGAGGTGGGTCATGCAAAAATGATGAATTTCAAAAGCATGACAATGTGCTTATAATAAAAATTTATGAAGCACATATAAATGATTAGTCCATTTCTTGAAGAGAATGTGACTTGTGATAAGCATCATGAATGTCAATCATTCTGAAAGAGAATGAGTCAAGATGTGATAAAATCATTATGGGTTGGATATATGCCACAACTCACCTCTATGGGAGGCTTGAGAAAAATGAAAAAAATAAAGATCAGTTGGCATAACCGATTGTCCATTCCGATTTAAATGTGATGCAAAAGTAATTGAGAATTCATGTGGCTTATATGATGAAGAAATAAAAAATTCTTCAAGATTCTCTTGTGTTGCTTGTTCTCGTGATAAAATGATCATTGTATCATTATACCAGTTAGGTTGTGATTGTATTCCCTGAGTTTTTTGGAACATATAAAAAGGTGAATATGGGCCCGTTCACCTACCATGTTGACCGTTTGCAACTATATGATAGTTGCATTTATGGGATGGTCACATGTGCTTTGTTGTCGGCTTACAAATTGGTTTTTGTAAGGTTGTTTGCTCGAATTGTTAAATTAAGAGCACAGTCTCAAACTATGAAATTATGTTGATAATGTCGGTTGGTTTAACAGAAATTGTATGCCTCCAATTATAGCTAAATCATGAGTATGAGAACAAATGCATCAAACCAACAAGGTTTCCCAATCATAATTGGTTCAGGCCGAGTCAGGAACCAAATAATTTCCATTTAAAATTTGAATGTGCGGTAACTGATTTTATTGTTCCACCATGCACAGATGGATCCCCAAATGAGGTTGAGGTGAATGTAAGATTTTCTAACATTAGGGAGAGAGATGATTGACAGCTAAAACTTGTGATATAAATTATCGTTCAACAAATAATTCATTTGCATAATATTACAAATTAATTGTCAGATGAATTTGCTGACATTGTGTTGTAATTTAGCTGTAAATGCTCCAATGAGAAGTCCTTGAAGGGCAGAGTCTATGGTACGCCTGAAGCGTGATAGACCAATCAATTCCAAATGAAAGACTTTTTAAGGAAAGAGGGGAGCAAATGATCAAGATGGTCACGGTAATGAGACAAGTGCTTTAAAAAGAGTACGATGATATAACACTTCATAAAATCTTGACAAAGGTTCAGGTACTTGAATGATGAAATATGAAGAGATCTTGATAAGTTATGTCGTATTAGAATCGAGTCAAAAAACCATCGACAATATCTTTGATATGAAGTAGCGCTCAATGCTACAGATGATGACGAGGATCTTGAATTTAAATTTGTCATATAGTGTGGACAGATAAATGATTGGCCAAATGAAATGCACAATTCAAGTACATTATGTTTCACTTTGAAAAGTAATGTTTTGGACTTATAGTCCATGGATCAAGATATAATGTCAGTGGGGCAAAAAAAATTATCGTGCGAAGGTATAACCGTAAGATATAAAATATGGTGTGTGCCTTAGGGCATAAAGGATTTTTTGCAAAAGGCCTGACATTATTAAATGGAGATATATTCTCTTGTAGTGGATGCAATGAGGCTTGTTTCAGTTTGGCAATAGATGAATATGTGTAATGAATGATTGTCATGTCTATCTAGACGATGAAAGTTGTATGAAAATTCTTAAAGGATTTAAAAGGTCTTAATTAAGCAATTCCATTGAGTACCCCAATGGTTGTGAGATTGTTTAATGTAAGGAAAGATCAATGCTGATCTCATAAAAATGATTGAAAAATATCATGCACATATAGATTATTGATTATGCATATGATTTTTCTTTGGAAAGAGATATTCCATCCACCATGTATGAAGATAATGAAGCTCGATTGAAGGAAGGATACATCAAAAGAGACTGGACAAAGTACATTTCACCAAAGTTCTTCTTCACAGGTGATCTTTAACAAAATGACGAGATAGAAGTTCAACAAATCCGTTCAATGACGATCTTGCAGACTTACTTATTAAGGCGTTGCTAATATCAACATTTGAGAAGTTGAAATATGAGATTGAAATGCATTGTCTCCAAGATATCAAGTAAAGCTTTTATCAGGGGGAGTGAAATATTGTACTCTTTTCCTTAATCATGATTTTGTTCCAATTGGGTTTTCCTGGTAAGGTTTTTAATGAGGCAACACTCAAGACGTATTATGAGATGTGTGTACTCTTTTTCCTTCACTAGGCTTTTTTCCACTGAATTTTTCCTAGTAAGGTTTTAACGAGACACATTATCTATGGACATCCAAAGGGGAGTGTTATAAATTCATTGAATGAGTGGATTGTCCATTGAGTTAATACATGAACAACTATTCATATTCCCTAGTAGCTATGAACTTTTTTGGATAAGGATGTATCTATTTATTATGACACTTAATATGATGACTTTTGGAGCGATTTCTCCACATATAAATAGGGTTGTTCTTTCACCATTGTAAAGACACAAAAATGAGAGACTTGAAGACATTTTGATAAGATGATCTCTACATTCTACTCTACATATCTTTTATCTAAACTATTTGTAGTATATTGATTATATTTTACAACACATTTAACATATTTTAAGTCAATTAATGGTTTTTAGACCCCTATTAATTTTAATATAAAGAATAAAAGTAGGCAGTCAAATAAATGTAAAGGCGCGCCTAAGGGAAAGGGTGTTAATTATGGGGAACAAATATCCTTGACCTCAAAACAATATGGTCCCCTGCTAATAAGAATATGATTATTCCACTAATTTATTTCTTCTTTCTTCCCCATTTTTGTCCTTTCATTCTTTCAACCAAAACTTCACCTCTTTTTGCCTTAAAAAAAATGATAGTACTTGATTTATAGTTATATATCTGATATATAACTTATATATTTAATACATAACTTATGTGTCGTTATAACTAGCGCCAAAATTGTTGAGATTTCTATATTTTATATCTTTTTTTTAAAGTGGAAATACCGATTTGGGTCATCGAGTACCAATACCAAAAAGAAGAGTTTTCGTAAAAAGCGGGGTTCTTGGGTATTTAATTGATTATCAAATATAGCATTAGTTTGGCTAATTATCAAACCTAGAAATAATTTTGTTATATTTGTTGCGGGGTCCTTGATATTTAATTGATTGATTATCAAATATAGCATTAGTTTGGCTAATTATCAAACCTAGAAATATTTTTTGTTATATTTGTTTGCTTAATTTAATTGGATACATGATATTTATTCACTCAATTTGGATGCTCACTTATATTTGATATAATATAATATATGCTTGTACCAGTACTAGAAAAATCACCCAACCATCACTATAACTTCAACTCAAAGATATTTTCAGATACAATTCAAATACAAATATTCAAATACACTCATTGATATGAATATATTTTACCACTAAAATATATTAAAAATAATTTTCGTATACTTTGAATTGTTTAAATTTATTTGATTTATTTTGAAAATAAATATACTTTTTACGTTAAAGTACTCTTTTAAAAAAAATATAAATAATAATTTACTCATAAATTTATTATTAAAATGAAACATGGCCCCTAAAAAAATTGGGAGCTAAAGGCCATTGCCTGAACTTGTTTCACGCAAGAGCCGACACTGATAGCCGCTTTAATCATCTTAGACTCGAGGCAAAATGTATATGTTTATTTTATATTTATAAATATATTCAATATGATTCGATTTTTTTTCATGGTATTTTTATAAAATTTAAAACCTACTCAATTAATGGTTTTTAGACCCCTATTAATTTTAATATAAAGAATAAAAGTAGGCAGTCAACTGTTAAATATGGGGAACAAATATCCTTTGACTTCAAAACAATATGATTATTCCACTAATTTATTTCTTCTTTCTTCCCCATTTTTGTCCTTTCATTCTTTCAACCAAAACTTCACCTCTTTTTGCCTTAAAAAAATGTTTGGCACCTCATAAACTTCCAAACGCCTCTGTGATCTTTGTCACTTCCACCCAAAAATGCACCGCACATATTCCACGCTGCGCATATAAACATATAAATCCAAATACAGTTTAATGTGAAAATTCAAAAATCAAACCGCTTTAAGCACCAATATTCTCATCTTAGATCCTCTTTTTCAGTTACCGATAACTGCATGTCGATTTCGATTTCTAATATCCCTTCATTTCGACTCTGATTTTGTAATGCCGATCATGGAATTGCTGAAAAATCAAGGAGCCACCGCCACGGCAACGGCAACGGCGTCGGGTATTGAATCCGATCTTATTCGGAGAAGACGTGGTAGTAATGGTTTTGAGCAGGCTAATGCAATCAACGGTGCAGATGTGAATACTACTGATGATGTATGTGGCAGCGGTGCTGGATTTGAAACGATGAATGAGCCGACTAAATCGGTTGGTGAATCCAATCCAAGGGAAGAGGAGGACAGGAACGATGCTGTTGCCAATGGAGACGAAAGAAAAACAACCGAAGCAACAACTGCCTATAAATTTTCTTACAGGGCGTCCGCGCCAGCTCACCGACGAATCAGGGAGAGTCCTCTTAGCTCCGACGCCATTTTCAGACAGGTATGTTTATTTTTCACCATTTACTTTACAATGACAGAGGAATTTTGCTACTTACGTGGCTCCTCATTTGTGCGTCGGTCAAACAAGCCTTGGGTTGATTGGTAGTATGTCTATTTTAGGATGTAATTGTGATCTATGTGATTTATGAGGGAATGCATCTAAATGCCTAAGTCCAAAAGTATTTCTCTATTTTCTGATTACCTGTTAAAGGCTGGGAATACTAGTGGTGATAATAATTAGTTGCAGAAGTTGAAGTGCATATGCATTCGATATCATTGGGTCAATGTTTGAATTGGAGTAAATCATGGTGTGAGCAGTAGATGACAGAGCACACCTTCCACACTGTAGTTATTGCAATTTGCAGAACTGTTAACTTCCTATTTCTAGATAGCAAGGCACAAAGGGCTTGTATCACATTTCAGGGTTACTACGGTTGAGGTTTAAAGGAAAATGAGAAGTTTTGTTGTAATGAACTGCAAACCATGATGTACTGGGGCAGAAAAAAGAGGTGAACAGGGACATGGTCTTAGAGGAAGTTCTTATTTTCGTCAAAAAAATGTATGTTCCTTCATTTTGTGTGGTCTCATCCATATTGTCATATGTGAAGTGGCTACTGTTGAATTGGACAACTGACGGCCTGTTTGATGATGGTAAGCAAAAATCCAATGTTAGACATGGCAAACAAGCTTAGATTGAGATAAGTTTTTGTTTTTTTATTTAACTACTCACTCAGCAATGAGTCAAAACTTTAGCTTTATGATAGGCTGTTGATTTGAGCAGGGTTTTCCATAAGCCAATGATTTCATTGGGCAACTTGACTTTCACATTTTCTTGAGTGAAATTGTCTACTAAAAAGGATCAACTGTGCTCAATGCGCAGTGGTTTTTCTTTTATAAGACACGAACTTCAAAGAGACTGCCCTCACATTAGCCCTACACTTTTTGTTAGCATCAGCAGGACTTGCCGTCAGAGGAAACTAGGCAATAGGCATTGCAATTTGCCAGCGTCCTTGATGTGCTTCATTAAATCACACGACTTAAACCTAGCGTCTTAAATTAAAATCTTGCAATTCCAAAAAATTTTCATGTACCGGTTTCAATTTTTGGATGTATCAATCATTAAGCTATGATTGCCAAATGGTATTCCTGCCACAAACAGTGATCATGCTGAAAAAGAAGCTGTGCTTACCCATCATCTGAAAGATAGGGTACTAAAACAGAGAGGTCAGCCAAAAAGGTAGTCCTGCCACTGTCAGTGATCATGCCACAAGAGAAGCTGTCCTTAACCCATCATCTAAATAATATATTTTCACCCTGTGTGATCTAGGATATACTCATAGTACAGTATGGTCACCAAATTTCAGGAGAAGATATATAGAACTGTTAATAGGTAATAGGTTCTTGTGATATTTGGTTTGATCACACCTATACTGTGCTTTATCGAGGAAAAGCATAGCAGGTGACCTTGACAAATGATAAGAGTTACTGTGAAATATTATCAGTATTGACTAAAGATTTTTGAACTTATGAAGACAGTGGAAGTCTTTCTCAAAAAAAAAAAAAAAATCTTTCTCAAAAAATGAAGACAGTGGAGGTCTATAAACTTTTTGCAGACGAAAGATACTCAACTTCATGTTTTTCGTGATTTTGAATTTCATGTGGCTCACAAGTAGCATTATATTTTCTATAAAAGAGTTACTATGCTATATTATCAGTATTCTCTAGTGATGTATGAACTACTGAGGAAAGTGGAAGTCTACAAACTTTTTGAAGACTAAAGAATTTCAGTTTTGTGTTTTTCTTGACTGCATCTCATGTGGCTCACAAGAGCTTATACCTTTGTGTAAAGTGGGCATAAAACTCTTTGCTGATGCCCTATATATGGTTCTTGTGGTAGAGTCACGCAGGCTTGTTCAATCTCTGTGTGGTGGTGCTGATTGCTGTTAACAGCAGGTTGATTATTGAGAATTTGATGAAGGTATACATCTTTCTGTAATATCACTGTAATTAATTTGACTAGACAGTGCAATTTGTTACCTGCCCACTTGTTTGATGCATCAGTAGCGCCATCTAAGCCAATCAATGAATAGGAATAGGGCTACAAAAGAGATGATATGTCATTTCAAAATGTTTAGGTACTATACTGCAGATGACAAACTTTGACTACTCTTGCAGTATGGCCTGTTAATTAGGGCTGGCTTTTGGTTTAGTTCAAAGTCTTTAAGGGATTGGCCGCTTCTAATGTGCTGGTATTGTCATCTTGAGCCCCCCTTCTCTTTGCTCTGATCTTAATACCTACTATTCTTTGGACAAAAAAGTTTGAAAGTCTTCATTTGCTTCCAGTCTCATTCTCCAACTTTTGCCTCTGACTGCTTTCCTTGTGGAGAAGATGGCACAGAAGAGGCGTTTGACTGAGCGTGTAAGTCGAGATCTCCTCTTTTTCTATGTTTCCTTATTTTTTCCTTTCTAAAATCCATCCTTGTTATGTGAAGTGAAAATTTCTTGTACATGGAGTTCTCACCGATTCATTTTCCTGTTTATAGTTGTGTTTGTGGCCATTGTGATTTTCACTTGTGATGTTTTGACTATTTTTATGATCCACAAATACTTTAAGACTCAAACTTAATCAATAATTTTTTCTGCGTGATGCTGCAGGTGGTGGTCATTCTTCACATAACTATAACAACAGTTGCCATTTTGTATCCAGTTTTGGTCATTCTCAAGTATGTCTTTATGCATTGTAATCATGAAACTTTGATATATATCCTCTTAAAAGTGTATGATAGGCGGTTCTGGCTGCTTCCATGTTTGTGGTAAAACTGAGAAATTTTCTAGCTAGTGAATATAAAATATTTTAGATGTCAAAAAATGACTATTTATTAGGGCAGCAGTTCTGCTTACGAACTAATATTTGATTCTGAGTTTAACTATTTGAGACATTTTAAAACCTTCATTTTGGGATGTTGGGTAGGATAATCATTGATGTAAAATTTGGATTATCATGACGAAGGGAGAATTTTCAACTGTACCTGTCCAACTGCTATTTCTCTAGCTGGTATATATTTAAATTTATATCAAGTTAATGCTTTTAAACTGCACAGGTGTGATTCTGCTTTTCTGTCTGGTGTCATATTGATGCTCGTTGCTTGTATTGTGTGGATGAAGCTGGTTTCTTATGCACATACAAATCACGATATGAGAGTACTTGCAAAGTCTATGGATAAGGTATTATTAATCCGTGTCCTCTTCTCATAGACCCATAGGATCTGTGCTGGATTAAAGCTTCATTTTTGGGTGTGAATATTAAAAATCATTAGATTAACCAACTTCAGTGATTTATCTTATTCTTGTGGTTTGAGCAATTTTATATTGAATCTCTTATATCTAGCTTTTTTATGTTTTTTTTCTTTCTTTATTCACTTATTTTCAGACCCCCCCTTTGTGGGCTTTCACTGGGTATGTTGTTCTTGTTATTCACTTATTTATGTTGTTATGTTGTTAGGTTGAAACTTCAGATGCGGATTACTCTTATGATGTTAGCTTCAAGAGTTTAGCTTACTTCATGGTTGCTCCAACATTATGTTATCAGGTAGGATCAGTTAAATCTTGCAAAATTTTATCCAGTCATTTTCTTCCATAGTAGCAAACCTGCACCATGACATCATTAGCTTATGTTTGTTTGCAAATTAACCCCGATTCTAAATAGATAAACTTGTTTATGGTGGTTTGCAATGTTTAATATAGAAATTAGGAGTGGATGTCTGTACCTAGTTGATGCTTTCAGGTTTTGGGTTTGGTCATAGAGGACTAGACATTATTGCTGATAAACTTGTATTTGATATGTGCCAAATTAACTTTCATACATAGACTTCAATGGTCAAGGTTATATAATTTGACCATCAAACTATTCTTAATCTATCAGGCATTTTCAACTAAAAACTCAATCAGTAGATACTGCCATGACTAATTCTACAGGGTACCTGCAATGTCCCACCAACACAAGTACCGGTAACTCTGTCCACCAAGGCTTTTAGGAGTCGTTTGGTTTGAATACAAGTTATGATGGGATAAGTTATGATGAGATTATTTCTTATTGGGTGTTTGGTTTATTGGGTGTTTGGTTTGTTGTATTCAAAATAATATGCATTGCATAAATTTTAAGAAACAAATTATTTTCTTACAAAAATAACCTACATGAATGTGAAAAGTGATGTATAAAAAGGGTTTAAAGGGATATCTTTGTCATTTACCTATTTTATCCCAGAATTACTATACCACCCAAGGGAAGGGACAACTTATTCTGGTACTAATTATTAATTCAGGGATAAGTTATTCCGAACTTGCCAACCAAACAACAAAGTAGGTGGCACTAGAATTTAATCCCAGGACTTTTTGGTGTTATCCTTCACATTAAACGACACCTTACAGGTAAGAAGAAATCCCCTAGTATGTTTGCCTTTGGGATTTGAACCTGATACTCATGGTTCTCAACCTGCTTCATTGACCACTAGGCCACACCCTTGATCTGACAGCATTCTTAGCATTGGTCAATTTGGCTACGAGGGTAAAGTAAATTAGGTCACAAGTGGGAGAGAGGGGCTATCGATCTTCTAAATATATAAAAAATTAGGAGCTTTAAATTGGTGTTGCAATACAAATTGTAAATTTGGTGGTAGGAATCTTGTGATTTGTAGTCATCAACTTATTATTTGTCTTTTAGATTTTGAAATTGTTTTGCAGGGTGCTGATCCCTAATATTACTTTTAATAAGTCTAATTCTTCCCTGCTAGTCTGCTACCCTATAGTATGTATCATATGGTCGGTTTTCTCATTTGTTAGAATCCTCATTTTTCCCTCTCTACAACTATTGCCTTCAAATGCTTTTGGTGATAGATTCCGTGCTCGAAACAGTTTGTTCAAATAATATTGGTGCAAATGGAGTAAATTATTAAAAAACCATTTTAATGAAGATACACATGTAGCTATACTAACTTGTTATTCTTGTATGCGTGACGATGTACCTTGGACTTAGTATTGTTGGTATTTACATGTTTTAAATTACTCATTGAGATTGCAAAAGGATTGGGTTATATGATACTCTTTAAACTATTTACTTTGCTGCCTTTGAATTTCTTATTGAATTTTACTGTTCATAATCAGACTCCAAGAGCAGTTCCTTGTAATTTAGAACGTTAGGTTAAGTCCTGCTCAATTAGTATATTTAGGAAGTTGTAGAATTGAACATATTCATTCATTTTGACTACTCTAGTGTATTTTATCATGCTAATTTTGGGTCTGGTCCTGAAAGACAACTCAACCAAACAATTAAGCTAGAACTGAATAAAGTTCATTCCATGATTATCCAATATTGAAGGACTCTTATCTATCTAGATTATTAACTTATTGTGGTTCCCTCTTCCTTTTTCTTACAAAAAATTATATGCTAACATCTTATAATTGTTTTTTTGATAACCAAAGGAAATAGGTTACTTAAGCTATTATCTTATCATTAAATCCCCTTTTAAATAAAAATCCTATGTAAGGGATCAAAGATTTCACTTTAGGAGTTGTTTCTTACATCAACTCATTAGTTTTTTGATTTATTTATTCTGTTATCTGAAGCTTAGCTATCCCCGCACTCCATGCATTCGCAAAGGTTGGGTGGCCCGACAATTCATCAAGCTGGTAATATTTACAGGATTGATGGGATTTATCATAGAACAGGTGATTTATTTCTTCCGTGAAGGTTCAGAATTTCCTCTGATAAGCATAAATACAGTCTGACGGGATTCATCCTTGTGCAGTACATTAACCCAATTGTGCAAAATTCACAACATCCTTTGAAAGGAAACCTTTTATATGCCATTGAGAGGGTATTGAAGCTTTCGGTTCCAAATTTATATGTCTGGCTCTGCATGTTTTATTGCATCTTTCATCTTTGGTATGTCCCTCTACTTTTAATTTTTATTATTTACTTCTTTTCCTTTTGTTCAATGCCTGAATCCCTTTTCTTGCAAGAAATGTGTGCTGTAAAATCCTTCAGAACAATTACCATTAATATCGTTGAAGTGTTTGTCTCCACGTGTTTCCCCTTTCCCAATCGAAACATGTTTATTCCAACTTTTGATGCTTAGTTAGTAATCGTTGAAGTGTTGATCGCTTACTAAAATTTGAGTTTCTAAACATGATTAGTGCTTATTAGTACTGGCAAAATGAGCCCATATTTTGGTAACCCGCCCATACTTTAATGGGTTGGGTGAGTGACTTTTTACATGGGTAAAATATGGGTTTAAACCCATAAAAATATGGGTATTCATGGTAAAATATGGTAAACTATGGGTAAAATATGGATTAAGCCAAATGGGTTAAGCTTTCAACTTTTATTCACTCAAAATTCATAACATACTAAAAATGTTGCAACTTTTCTTACTTTTTATGTTCTTCTATAAAACTAATTATTCCTCTCTATAATTGAAAATGTGAAGTCTTTGGCCCTCCAAAAAATATATATATTAAATGTACATTTTTTTTGTTAGTTATAATTATATTTTTCTTATTTATTTAATTTTATATTGGATAACAAATAATAGTGTAAAATAAGCAAATCATGTATTATTATTGATATTGCTTAAAGTGCATTAAGCATGTTTTACTCCTAAAATGCAAATATTCATTTACTTTGAAATAAAAAATATTTCCCCCTTCTTATTACATAAATTTATTTTATATTGAAAAGTTATAGGATTTTTTTTTTGACTTTTATGATACAATTAAATTAAATAAAATACTTTCAACATTTTTCATCCCAAAATAAGACTAAAATATATTTTCCATGTTGAATTCTAAAGTAGAGTACTATTTACTCATAAAAATATGGGTAAACTTGTATTTTACCCAACCCATTTGTTATCCAGTCCAGTTTTACCCATATGAAATATGAGCGGGTTAAATTATTACCCATTTTATATTGGCCCATTTTCAACCCGCCCAAATTTGACTCAATCCGCCCATTTGCCACCTCTAGTGCTTACTATCAAGGAGAAAAGAAAGGATCAGATGGTGCACCAAAAGAACCTCTGGATTCAATAAGCCTGAATAGTTTTAGTTTAGCATATATCTGTCCCCCTCCCCCACCCCACCCCACTCCACCCAAATAAAAAGAGAGAGCAGGTTCCCCTAGAATAAGAAAGTACCTTTTAGTTGTGAATGCCTTAATGCTAAGGCGTTCTAAATCCTTTGAATAGTTATGATTGTTGGCATGACATTAGAACTCATCTGATGTTTAGACAATGCATTCTTCCTTATTTTTGTTAGTGTTAAAGATTCAGAGTCGTGTCATCATAATTTATCTCTTTGCTTTCTCTTCGAAATGGCGTTGGTGTTTGTAAAGATGGATCTTGGACCTAACTCAACCCCAAAAGTTAGCTTGTAGGGTGAAGATTGTCCAAGTCCATATATAAGGAGACCAATTGCCCATCCCTTTTTCGATGTGAGATTTCTTAACACTCCGCCGCACGCCCGAACCTCGTTAACTGGAGCGTGGGCAATATAAATGGGGTCCAACATCGGTGAACAAAGAATTGGGATGGACTTGGCTCTGATACCATTGTAAAGATATGACACTTAGGCCTAACTCAACTCCAAAGCTAGCTTGTAGGGTCAGGATCGTCCAAGTCCATATTAGGAGACCAAATTGCCCATCCCTTTTCTGATGTGGGACTTCTTAACAGTGTTAACGAGGATATGAAAAGCTTCTACGCTGATCTCTGAATAATACTAAAACGAATATTTTGCTTATGTTCCCTTGCATCAAAGAGACTTAGTTCTGTTTACATATTTTATATTTGTCTTCAGGCTAAATATACTTGCCGAACTACTATGTTTTGGTGATCGTGAGTTCTACAAGGATTGGTGGAATGCCAAAACAATTGATGAGGTAGATTCAAGTATCACTTTGCCTTTTGTTATACGAACTGTTTCAGATCTGGTTGGAGTTTCTTATTCTTTTCTTATGTGATTATCCTGCTGCGGCTGCTGTTATCAGTACTGGAGAATGTGGAATATGGTACGTCTATCTGCCTTTTACCGTAAATCATTTCCTGATTCTCATGCATGCAAACATGTTGTTGTCTTATTGAGTATTGATCAAGAAGTCTACTTATTTGATTGACGTTCATTTTCTACCAAAAGTACATTTTGAAAAGATGTAATTGTCACTAAGTAAAGTTAACAGAATCAAATGTCTGCCTTCTCTTTCACTCCACAGTTAGCTTTAACAAAATATCTTTGGCCCAACCTGTATCTTTCCAAAAGTACACTTGACAGGAATGACAATTAACTATAAGGATGGCAAGCAGTGCAGTGTGGTTTCTATCTTAACCTGCAAAATTTCAAATCCGCCCCGCCCCATAGCACATTCACCCCGTCCACCTGCCCTATACTATACCAGCATGCACCCACCCCCGCCCGTTTAAGTATTCATTTCCTTAAAAATCCGTTAGTTTTATTTCTCTTTTGTCTGGCTGGAATTTTGCATGTCAGTTAGGGAATTAAAGTGTGTTCTTAAGTTCTATTTTCTTTTTTTTTTGACCTTTAGAGCTTTAAAACAACATAAAAATGGCTGGCTCTAAGTTTTGTAGTTACAAAAACTGTAAGGATTCTCCCATGCACCAATCCCGAGGTCTTTTAACCCCCCAACCAGACTCTCTCCCGGACCACCGGAAACCTACTAGTCCCTTCTTCCTTTCTTTCCAAGCTTTAGACGATGGAGAATATCATATACTTCGCAGTGGGTTTCAAATCCTTTGACATCGAAAAGATCTCAGGGATGACAGGGATTTGGTACGAGTGGACTGAAAGAAACAGAAAAACCATCACAAGGACTTCCTTCAGCAAGAGATCCATGGAATGGATAGTCCAGATTCTCAGAGAAGCATCTAAGACGCAAGGAAACATATTCGTAGATGGAAGAAGACAAAAGCTTTGTCGGAGATCTTTTGTGCGCGGAACTACAATAAGTTTGGAAGATACATCAGCCTTATAAATTTAAGGGGGAAAAGGAAATCAGTTCTCATTATTCCAGAAATGACTCTCAACTCTGGATGGGTGGATATAGCATATAGCAGAGATCCTGACAAGATTCATTAGCTCACACAGGATGAAAAATGTCATTGAGGAATATAGGCTAACTGATAGCAATATTCCTTATGCAGAGATGGTCAGAAGCTTTAAATAGGCAAACAAAGATGGGAAAGACTCGAAGGTTGACTTTACAGTTAAAAATGGAGGAGTAATCAGCATTAAAGACTCCTTAATAACTCAGAATGAAGTTTTTGAAGAGAAGTTTTGGTGGGTGAATTTAATGCCTTTGTAGTCCTCTATGAAGTTAGAAGGTGGGCTTCTAGTCTCTGGAAACAAGCACACGGCTTAAATATTATGAAATGGGGAATGGAATGTTTCTGTTTGAATTTAATTCAAAAATGACTGCAGAACAGGTCATGGAGGGGGATTGGCACTGGTTGAAAAAGGCTACAATGGTGGAATCCCTTAAGTGGAACCATTGAGAAGAAGAATGGGCCTGACACAACCTGGGTCAAGATAGTGGGGCTCCCACTCCACCTATGGACTCACAAGGTCTTCAAATCAATAGGTGACCACTGCGGGGGATGGGTCGAAACAGTGGAGGAAACAAGTATTCGCAATCATCTGAAATGGGCAAGACTCAGGATCCGTGGTGACGGCAGTAATATTCCGAGGGAGATAAAGATCGAAAATGGTGGACTGGTCTTCACGATGCAAATCTGGGTCGAAACTCCGGTGAAAGTGGAGGCCGGAGAAGATAAGCAAAATAGGTCTTTTAACCATCAGATATTAGGGGATAATCCAATGGGTAAAAAGGTCTGATGAGGCCACAGATATAGTACATGGGACAGGGCTAGGGTTGAGTCAAACCCTAGGCCATGTGCAATTGCTGGCACTAGTGGGGTCCAACAAGTTTTGTCTTTAACTAATAAAGCACAAATTCAATCTGTTGAAAGAGAAATATTGGGCCCAAAAGTATCATTGGGCCATAACCCTACTAAAGTGATTTTACCCCCACTTATTTTAAAGGGAAAGTCACGTGAGGCACATGAGGATTCACTTAGTGGACTTAAAAACATAAAAGAACTGGCTTCACAGTTCTTAGAAGCCTTCAGAACCTGGGAGTTCTCTCCAGATTTAAATGTGAGGGAGAACATGGCATCACAAGTAACACCGGAGGAAAATTCTCTCATGCAAGTTAAGGAAATGAGAATCCAGCATAAATAACGACATGAGCAGAAGAGCTGAGAATGAGTACATATCTATGGATCAGACTCCACCAGAAACAAGGGAGACAGACTTGTAGATTCAACAAATATTAGATGCAGAACCAGTGGCCATGCAAAATTTGGCTGAATCAGAAACAACTAAGACTGAAGCACCAAGCTGGGTGAACTCACACATACTGGAACTGAGCAACACCTATGGGGTAGCCTTTGAGGGGTTTGAGAAGGAAACACTAGCATTGTTCATGAGAATTGATGAGAGGAAATCGATGCTAGACAACAAAGGGAACGAAATAACCACAACAACTCCAAAGAGCAGTGGGATAGGGAAAAATGAACTTAAGAACCTTCAATCTAGCCTAAACAAAGAGGTGGATGGGATCAGAAACAGGGGGAGGGTGCTCAGTTTAACATTTAAATGAATATAAAACTTCTCTCATGGAACGTAAGGGGTCTTAACAACATCTCCAGCAAGAATATTGTTAAGACATGTTTGCAGAAATGGAAAGTGGATGTGGTTTGTCTTCAGGAGACAAAGTTAAATAAAGGAATAGAGGAGATTACTAAACAATTATGGGTATTTAGATGGATGAGATGCGGCTACATAGAGAAGCAGATGGAAGCAAGGGGGAAATCCTAATCATGTGGGATAGTAGAACATGGGCCGACACAAAGGTGGAGGAGGGGAACTACTCAATTACTTACAAGTTTGAATCAATACAAAATTCTTTCTCATGGTTCTTTACTGGAGTATACAATCCATATAGTAGAAGTGAGAACTTAGAGTGTTGGGAGGAAATGGCAGCAATGAAGGAACTGAGTGAAGGCCCCTGGGTCACCAGCGGGGACTTTAACACAGTCAGACACTTGGAAGAAAGAAGATGGTGCACTAGAGTCACCAATATCATGACTGATTTCTCCAAGTGGATTGAAGACTTGGAATTACATGATCCAGAACTATTTGGGGGGAAATACACTTGGTTCAGAGGATCCTATCACCAAAGTGCTGCAAGACTTGACAGATTCCTATACTCCATGGAGTGGGAGGAGTGTTTCAAAAATATCAAACAGAGCACCCTTCCCAGAACAGTCTCTGATCACAGCCCAGTACTATTAGAATGTGGGAACTGGGAACATAGGCAATCCTATTTTAAATTTGAAAACTGGTGGCTCAAAGTGGATGGTTTCAAGGAGATGGTGCATGGGTGGTGGAGTGGCTTTGTGGTAGAAGGGTGCCCTGACTACAGACTTAGCAACAAGCTAAAGATGCTGAAACAAAAGTTGAAAGAATGGAGCAAACAAACCTTCAATGAAAGAACCAGAAGGAAAAATAGTCTACTAGAAGAATTGTCTGAGTTGGACAAAATCCAAGAAGAAAGAGAACTGTTTGAAGATGAAGTGTTGATAAGAGCAACAATACTTGTGGAGCTGGAAGTATTAGCAAAGCAAGAAGAAGCCAGTTGGAGGCAGAAATCCAGAGCTTTGTGGTTGAAACAAAGAGACAATAATACTAAATTTTTTCAAAGAATAGCTACAGCCCGCAGGAGATATAACACAATTGACAAGCTATTGGTGAAAGGTGAGGAAACCCAAGATCCTAAAGAAATTAAGGAAGCCATGATTGAATTTTACTCCAAGCTCTACACAGAACCTGAATCATGGAGACCTTCCTTTGAATTTAGAGGATGCCCAACAGTCTCAGCTGAAGAAAATGAGTGGTTGCAAAGGCCTTTCACAGAAGAAGTACTACAGACCATTAAGCAGTGTGATGGTGACAAAGCTCCAGGTCCTGATGGTTTCACCATATCTTTCTTCAAGGAGTGTTGGGATATTCTTAAGGAAGATCTCATGTATACTATCCTCAATTTCCACATGAGGAACTTCTTTGAGAAATCCTTTAATGCTACTTTCATACCTTTGATCCCAAAGAAACCTGAGGCAATGAAATTAAAGGATTTCAGACCGATCAACTTAATTGGAGTGGTGTACAAGATCATTTCTAAGCTAATCACCGAAAGATTGAAAATAGTTATAGGGAAGCTGGTTGATGGACATCAAATGGCATTCTTGAAAGGAAGGCAAATCATGGATGCTGCTCTGCTGGCTCATGAAATGGTTGACTCTAGGGTAAAACAGAAGAATCAGGCATCCTATGCAAGCTAGATATTGAAAAGGCTTATGATCATGTTAATTGGAATTTCTTGCTAAAAATTCTGAAAGACATGGGTTTTGGAGAGAATGGATTGGCTGGATACAGTATTGCATCTCAAATGTAAGATTCTCACTCATTATAAATGGTAAGCCTGAAAGATTTTTTCAATACCATAGAGGTCTTAGATAGGGAGACCGTATGTCATCTTTTTTGTTCCTACTAACTATGGAGGGTCTGAACCACATGTTTAGAACAACAAAGGTAAATGGCTGGATAAAAGGGTTCAGTGCTCAAATAAGGAGAGGTGATGATCTGGAAATCACACATCTTTTCTATGCAGAAGATGCCCTGGTTTTTTGTGAAGCAGAAGTGGCACAAATCAGACACTTGAGAGCAATCCTTACAATATTTGAGGGCATTTCAGGGCTTCATGCTAACCGGTCGAAAAGTTTCCTCTTCCCAATTAATCAGGTAGACAATCTACACATCTTTTCTATGCAGAAGATGCCCTGGTTTTTTGTGAAGCAGAAGTGGCACAAATCAGACACTTGAGAGCAATCCTTACAATATTTGAGGGCATTTCAGGGCTTCATGTTAACTGGTCGAAAAGTTTCCTCTTCCCAATTAATCAGGTAGACAATCTACAAAGTCTAGCTGAGAATCTGGGATGTCAGATAGCCTCTTTGCCCACGAAGTATCTGGGTTTGCCTCTGGGGGCCAAAAACAAGGAGTTGGAGGTATGGAATGAGGTGATGGAGAGATGTGAGAAAAGACTCTCAAGATGGAAAAGTTAGTACCTATCACTGGGGGGGAGGTTGACTCTCATCAAGTCAGTTTTAGATGGGTTACCGTGGGATGTCAGATAGCCTCTCTGCCCACGAAGTACCTGGGTTTGCCTTTGGGGGCCAAAAACAAGGAGTTGAAGGTATGGAATGAGGTGATGGAGAGATGTGAGGAGATCCTTCATTTGGCAAGGGACAAAGAAAAGAAAGGCTACAACCTGGTGAAATGGGAGACACTCACTTTGAGCAGCAAACAAGGTGGCCTTGGCATGAGAAATCTTAGCATCCAGAATAATTGCTTGCTACAAAAATGGCTATGGAGATTTTGTACTGAAGATGGAGCCCTATGGAGAAGATTCATAGCAGGGAAATATGGCATGTTTAGCCAATGGACTACTGAGGAGGTGATAGGGTCGATTGGATGTTGTGTGTGAAAGACCATCAGAAGGTTGTGGCCACAAGGTTGTGGCCACAGTTCAATAACAATATTTATATTAGTGTGGGCAATGGTCTGAAAACAAATTTCTGGAATGAAATCTGGAAAGGGGATGATAGCCTGAGGAACTTATTCCCAAACCTCTACACCTTGAGCTTACAAAGATCTGCTACTGTTGCTCAAGTATGGAGCCAACAAGGGTGGAACTTAGTGTTCAGAAGGGCTTTGAATGACTGGGAAATTGAGGATGCGGCCAGGCTACTAGAGGTGCTAAACACCCCTCTTGCCATATCTCAAAGAAAGGATAAACCAATTTGGAAGTTACATAGCAAAGGAATGTTCACAGTCAAATCCTGCTACTGGAGGATAAATGTCAATCAGTCAGTGACTAAAAAATGGCCTTGGAAGCTAGTGTGGAAGACAAGAAGCCCATTAAAAGTAGTATGTTTTGTCTGATTGGTCATAAGAAAAGCTTGCCTTACACATGAGGCATTACAAAAAAGGGGGATGCAGTTTTGCTCAAGATGCTTTATGTGTGAGCAGAAAGCAGAAGTGAATAATCATTGAGAAAATGATCAAAATGGTCCTTAATGTATGGGCTTTGATTCCATTTGGTCCTTAATGTATGGACTTGATGGAAATGGTCCTTTATGTATCATAAATTGTGATCAATTTGGTCCTTAACCCTAAAATTTTAATGGCAGCGATTATTTTTAAAAAAAATTAACTAAAATCGCTACACGTGGAGCGATTTCCCATTATTTTTTAAGCAGTCCTCGCCTCGAGAATTTTTAATAAAAAATTTTTTTAACTTTTTTAAGAAAATGGCTGCTATAGCATCTATTTCTATTTTTTAAACGCTGCTGGGGCAGCGTTGTTAAAAAAATAAAATTCACAGCAGCGATTTTAAAGAAAAAAGAATTTTTTTAGGACCGGCAGCGATTTTTGTGTTTTTTAAAGGAGTAACGGCGTCAATTTTGTCAGAACAAAATCGCTTCGTCAGGAGCGATTTTGCCCTTTTGGTTAAAAAAAATTGATGTGCCCTTTTGGAATTTTTGGAATAATCATTTGTTCATTCACTGTAAAGCAGCTTCAAAATTGTGGAATATGTTTTTGTGTATACTAGGGGTTAGCTGGGTGATGCCAAAGACAACCATGGAGCTCCTTAATAGCTGGACAAGAATTGGCAACAGAGGGAAAAGTGAAGATTGGTGGAAGACTATTCTAGCCTGTATATGGTGGACTATATGGAAAGAAAGGAATGCTAGGTGTTTTGAAGGACAAAATGATAGTTTTCAGAAGATAGAAATGAAATGCTCAAGTCTTTATTTTTTGGTGTAAGCAAGAGTTGGTAGGGGAAAGCGTAGAGATGGTCGATTTTAAAGGAAACTTGTAATTCTGTATGGCTTTTTGAGGGTGTGCCCACCACCCTATGGGATGTAAGTTTCCAATTCATCATCTCTTGGATGATGAATTTTTTGTGAATACAAAGTTACCCTTATCTCAAAAAATAAAAATAAAAAAATGGCCGGCTCTAAAATTGAAACAAATTTTAAGTTTTCAAAGGTTGCTGCTAATAATTAATATTATAGAAGAATTCAGTCGTGAAGCTAGTTGTCACGACCTGGTTTCTCAGGTCATGATGGCACCTACTATACCCCACCAGTAGGTAAGCCTAACCCTTAGCCTAGAGCCATAAACAACAGACTATCAAGCGGAAGTCAGCAATAAGAAGCATAAATCTTATAACAAAGATAAGAAAGGGTAATCAATAGAAATGCAACACAATGAACCATCCCAAGACCTGACATCAATCAGTAATCGAGCATCTAATCCAAAAAGAGTACAAGGCTTTTACAAATACTAGATAGGTACAGACTAGGTCTTTACAGATACTAGATAGGTACATACTATCTCGGAATACAATATAAAGACTAAGCCTAGCCAAAAATAGACAAAAACTGACAACTTCGAACGCCAGGAGCTCACCCTAGACTCTCAGACTCCAAGCTGCTCCCCACGACTCCAAATCAACAGACAAGATAACTCAAACTAGGATTTGGAGGGAGTAGAAATGTAGTATGAGCACCAAAAACGGTACTCAGTAGGCATCGGCCGACTGAGCTCAAAAGATAACACAAGCATAAACAACAAGTAATAAGGAAAGCATAGCACAAGCAACTAAACAGGAGATACTAAAGTAGACAGACAATACATAATTGAAACAGGATACAAAGGGTAAGAAGCAGAGTCAAGAACGTACCTGGAACGCAAGCCAACAACCTATTCGCAAGTAACTAAGAAACCAAGTCGACTACCCAGGGTCACGAGGACCCACAACCACAATTCTAAAGTCAGGCCTATCAGCTAACAAAGAATGCAATTACAGATACATAATATAGTCAAACAATAACCTAACTGGACCCCCCTAAGCTCGGAAGGTACAACCAGCAAACATAATCCAACGCCCCCCATAAAATTGGAGGTGCAATTAGCAAACAAGTATACTGGTGATAGGCAATGCATATGAATGCAGGGTGAGTAACAGAACCATTAGTGACCATCCGAAACCATAACCATAGGACTCCAATCAACTCCCAGCCTTGCTAGCAAGAGTGACAAATCAATCCAGGCCACCCAGCCAGTCAATCCACTCCTAGGGGCGTAAGCCGCCCAACTAGAAAGAGTGACCTGGGGGCGTGTGGACTCCAAAGAGGATCTCATGCAAATCAGGGTCGCCCAACTAGCAAGAGTAACCCAACCCGGGGGCGTAAGTAAGACCTAAAGCATGCAAGAAAGGGCATTGACGTGTTGGGTAGTCAAGTGAAAACTGAGCACATCCCAGATGCCTCTAATATCTCAAGTAGGAAAGGAGCACGTCCCTGACGCCTCGTAATCTCAAAAACTAGAAATCAAGTGATCCAGGTGGTACGACTCACGTTAAAACCAATTTAGAATAGAGTAGAGTAAAATAGTGTTTTAACATGAAAGATAAATATGCCAATGCATGCCCCAGGATCGTACCACAAATCTGTGAGAATGAACAAACAATGTAATGCATGCCATCACCAACATCTAAACAAGGCACTCCAATTCAAATAAATACATAGCCAACCAAACCATGCTATCAAGACGGAGAGTACTAACTTGGGATCCAGCTGGTCCTCGCACACGGCCTCGGGCCCAACAATATAATCATAAGCTCAATAAGGATACAATAGACCTACTGCTAAACAACAAGCGACGGGATCAAGAAGAGATTTCAAATCAATAAAGGGGGAGCAAACTCAAGGGATGATGCCCTACCCCAATCACACCGCTCCAGTCCCAGATTGAGCACAGCTAGGACCAACCCACGACTACGATGAACCACCAAGGTCACAAGCATCAACGCAAGGAGAATGACCCAAAACAAGCCCTAAAGAGAGCAAATCATAACTACAATGCGATAAAACACAACCTAAAGCATCTAATGTCTAGCCTAGTCTAAGGCCACCACGAATCAATCCTAACAAGGATAAGGAAGATCATCTACGCCACAAGTGAAGCTACAAGCCTAAACTAAGGATCCCAACACCCACAATAAGCCCAAGCCTATTGAGTTAAGAAAGATGGAATACCAAGAGGATAGCTAAATACCCGACAAATACAATCCAAAATCATATAAAATGTATACTAGGCATTATCTAATCAAGAAAGTAGACTGAAGCCTACCTCAAAGCCGATCACGAGTGCTTCGAATCCACCGCATAGGGGCTATCCGCTTTTGAAATGCCTCAAAACACCGCCACACTATCAAATTACCGATCACAACGTCATTACATATGTTTAGACACTAAAATCACAATAATCGGAAACATAGCCAAAATCGAGTCAAAACGGGAATATGGGACCTGAATTGGGAATTTCGAAATTGACTCCGTCAAAAGGTCCCAATTGACTAACCAAGCTTGTTCCCCGAAATGGGGCTCAATTCCATGCCCGGAACAGCCCAACCACCTCATGCAACAAAATCACCAATTAAAAAACACAAAAGAGAGCTGGAAGCTCCTTTGGGGTGGAATATACCTCGAATGGAGAGCCCCCGACACTTCCCAAAAACTCCACTGCGTAGCCACGAAAATTCCAGACGTTCATGACTTCGAATCACCTCAATTGGAGCTTCCAAGCTCGAGATATCGCACTTTGAAAATGAGGACGGAAGCTAAATTTTTTGGATATACACAGCTGAAAATGGTCGCTAAAAGTCGAATCCGGTCACTTAAAGGCCTAAATTCTGGTCTCTAAAAGCCTGCACCAGAAATCAACACTTCAACTGGTTTGCTCAAACTCCGAATTCTCCAACGAGGTGCTCGAGATTCGTTCGAAATGTGTGCGCGCAAACGAAATATGCTATCCCATCTAATTTGGCATTTCGAACTCAATGGTACCATCGAAACTTCCATCCGAGGTCGTTTCAATTAAAAGTGGGTCCCACACCCAAGTTCTGTTTTAAGCTAAAATCCACAAGAAGGCTCAAAATGAGACTGAAAGCCTCAAGAACCGCACGAAAGGTCGTTCTAGACCAAACTCGACATTCAAGAGCTAACCGCGCTAACGGAATTCTCATCTGGGCACGTTTACCATGAATGTTGACCGAAGTCAAACCTTGGCTTAAGCTTCAAAGTTAAAACGCCTAACGGCACAAACTCACACCAGAAGTCTCGGGGTCCGAACTAACCATGCCCCTAGCCTAAAATGGCCCTTTAAAAGCTAGTGAAACCGTCAGAATTGCGTTCTGAGGCCGTCTTCCTCAAAATTTGGCCGAAGTCAACCGTTCAAGTTTCAAAGGCTCCTAAACACGAAAACTTGCACAAAACCCAAACGAACAATTTGGCGACCAAACTATCAGTCACAACAAGTCATAAAGGACTTGGGGTCGCCACAAGAAACCTCTAAATGCGTAAAAGATTGGAAAACAGAGAAAATGACCTAGAGGTCATTATATTAGTGATGCACTGTTCTACACTTCTGCATATTGACATAGGAAATATCTTTTAGAAATCTTATCAATATTAAAAATGGAATAAGAATGATCTGTATTAGTTTTGGTTAGCGATTGCAGTAACTCTGCAAAATACATGTTACATTTTTTTTCCTAATTTTAGGTATGTTTTAGATTATTTTCATTTCCATTTTTACGTGTAAATGATATAATTCCAAATTGCTTTTCAAAATTCAAAAGAATAGAATAACTTACACTCAGGGGGCGGATGCAACATAGTGGCACTGGGTTTATTTGAGCCCTGTACTTCTAATGCCTAGCATAAATTTTTGTATAAAAGTCTACTAAAATTACAATAAATATTACTCCCTCCTCCCATCCAATTTATGGGATGTAATTTGTTTAGGCACGGAGTTTAATAAATATGGGAAGACAATGTTCCAAAGCTATCCTTTTTGTGGACTTTTTGCCAAATAAGTGGGACCCAACATGGGTAATATGTTGATAATGTCATTAAACATTTGTCAAATAAGGAAATGTGTCATTCTTTTTGGTACTGACTAAAAAGAAAAGTGTCATATAACGTGGGACTGAGGGAGTAGATATGAATGTGTAAATTTAAAAATACAAAACGTAAAAAATTGAACCTATGGAGTTTAAATCCCTGATGTGTCTTTGCTGACAGCCTGACACTAATCACTGTGATATCAAGTGCACCCATGAATATGATGATCTCCAAACATGGATGAACTCTTAAGACCATAAAACTTTGAGATCACTTTAAATTCTAAATCGCACCAAAAACCCGCATATAATTTAATTATCTTATTTCGACTCCCTTCCCCGCACCTGCATATGTCCAAACATGCACCTCCTCACACATGTCTAAACCTGCCCATTTATTAACTTAGCTCAGATCCGCCCAAATTCAGCTCAACCCCCTCCC
>NW_006239175.1:728470-733967 GCF_000226075.1 Solanum tuberosum | reverse complement strand
CCCCCCCCCCCCCCCCCCCCCCCCAAAAAAAAAAAAAAAAAGCTTAGGGAGGTCTTTAGGTATTCTGCCTTTAGGTTACTACTGAAGTGACTAGTGAGTTTAATGGACTTCAAGAGTCCGAGCAACATAGAAATCAATAGTCAAGTTTATTTATTTTCTGTAGTTTGATTTTTCTACTGTCATACTCGTTATAAAATATAACTGCAATAAGGATGCCAGTTTGGTTAAAGTATACTAAGTAACAGAGTCAACTTTTACCCCTTAAAGGAAGAAGGGTTGTTTAAAAAAAAATGAAACTAATGACCCTAAGAAAAATAAAGGCTCTTTTGCATTGTGTTATTTGTAGTTTCTACTGAAAGCCAAATAGACACCCGTGCTTGCACTGATTTGTGCAACAACCCTTTTGCTCCACAGGGTTTCATCCTGACACCTAAACAAATTTGGTGTTTTAGACAAACAAAACATAACCTTGGTCAGCAGTTAGAGGGGTTTAAAACACTAATTCTGACCATGTTTAGGTGTCTGGATGAAACCTCGTGGAGTCGAGGGCCGGGAACACAAATAGGTACAAGTATTGGTGTCCATTTGGCTATTCAGGTTGACCTATTAGGTTACAAAAAGGGAGCATTTTGGTCCATCCTAATGAACACCCTAAATTATATGTTAAATCTAATGGAATTGGTATTTATATTTGAGTTTTTTTAACTTAAATGGTTTCCGAAGTATAGCTTTTGTTTTGTGTTTTTCCCTCTTATATGAAACTATCCTTTAAGTTTGAATGGAGTATTTTCTGTCCACCTAACAGATTGCATGAGACCACATTAAACAATGGCCTTTATCGAGTCCTGCTTCCCCAAATTAATTGTCCTATTCCACCAGATAAAAGAACCCTAAGTTACAAGCACATGCAATTCAGCTTCCATCTTTGTCAAGCATTTTTCCTTTCCTTTACATTAGTAACAATGTATCTTGTGATTATTGCAGCCTGTTCATAAGTGGATGGTTCGTCACATTTATTTCCCATGCTTAAGGAATGGAATTCCAAAGGTGCCTTAGTCTCAATTAATCGTTTTTTTGTTTTTTCGTGTATATATCATACTTTTCTTGTGTTCGCCTCTCCAAATTGATTTCTGATATTTCTTCTACTTTTAGTTTCATCGTATATGCAGTAATCTATGCTCATTTTATGATTCCTCTATTCAAAATGCCTTTTTTAGAGAACTTATGGCAGCATTTTCACCTTTTTATCATATGTTGATCTCAAGTACAAATATCCAGTGTAGATGGGTTTAAAACCTTAAGATTATGTCTTTATGCTGAAAATGGAATAGTTGCCTCTGCTTTTCGACCTTCATAATGTACATTTTTTAATTGACAATTCAACAGAATATTTTACGTAAAAGTATTTAGCTGTCAGATCTCTGTTAATTGGTGAGTGTAAATAGGAGGATAAAACGCCAACCTTTTGCTTGAAATAATTTTGCACTTTCTGCTTTGACAAGCTTAATATCCGCTAACGCTTGGTGCAGGCGATCGCATTACTGATTGCTTTCCTTGTATCTGCTGTTTTCCATGAGGTACGTTGTTTCCTCCCTCCTCCATATTTTATAACGTAACCCAGTAATGGTAACTTACAACTACTGGTCTGAAGTCTATGAGATGACATGTTCCTGCCTATCTGCAGCTGTGTATTGCTGTTCCTTGTCGGCTTTTCAAGTTTTGGGCATTCATTGGAATTATGTTCCAGGTAATGGCATTTAGCATTATGTTACTGGATTTAAATTGTATACACTGGCTACCAATTAACACTATCAGTGTAGTTTAACTAATTATAGCAGGTTAGTAGTTATTTTCATCAGGTGCATAGAACATTAGAACTTAACTTCATTGTTATTCATGTTTCCTAAGAACACTGCTTTTAATACATCAATATTTGAAAATGGTGGAATTATCTTCTTTGCCCATGCTGAAGATTAAATATGGCGATGTTTCTTTGATCAGGTTCCTTTGGTCATTCTCACAAACTTCTTACAAAATCAGTTCCAAAGCTCGATGGTATGTTTTTGGGTCCAGTTATATTTCCATACGCTCAGCTGATTCCTTCTTCTACATTCATCTAAAATATAATTAAAAGCGATTGACATTAAGTTATATAATCTTTCTAGGTGGGCAATATGATGTTCTGGTGCTTTTTCTGCATTCTTGGTCAGCCAATGTGTGTGCTTCTGTATTACCACGACGTAATGAATAGAAAAGGCAGTGCACATTAAGCTTCATGCCGAGGATCATGAATTGTTGTGTGGTAGAGTATTTATGTTTTGGATTCCAAGCTCTATGCTACTGTTTCTTAGAGTACACTGGTCATCCACTAGCAACAACATTGCTGATGATGTGTTTCTGGCAAAGGCATTCCAGTTATTTCCTTCATCACTCCAAATGATATTCAGATGACACACGAAATTATCTGTTCCGGATGCACAACACAAGGGCACGACAAGGTGATGCTGATGACTAACATTTTTATGGTTTTTCTCCATGTCAGAAAAATGTAACATACAATCTTGAGGTACCTGCACTAGTTAATGTAATCCCTACTCGCCTCTAATTTCTCATTCATCTTTTCTGCTTGTGCTTGGCTGTGATGCTAGCATGAAATGTAAATAATTGAGTGTAACAGATAAACAAAGCCGATTGTGCTTAATAACGCTTAATTTGTTGTTGTGAAACAAAATCTTGGAGGAAGCTAAATCATACTTGCTATTGAACAGCTGTGAAAGACATTTGAAGTAGACAGCAAAGAACATGATAGATTCATATTCAATTTAATAATGTCTATGTCCTATTTGTATGTAATGGTGTATGATTTGGACATGAAGTTAATGTTTTCAACTTTGAGATTTCAAAAACTTTTTTTCTATCAGATATACAGCATCGTTTTCTGGACTTGTAGATTAAGGGCAGACTTTTTTGACTTGAAAGCTCTAGAACATTATGGTTGAATCTTTTCTTTTCCAGACTAGAAAAGTGGGACTTGAAATAAGCTCGACTTGGTTGGTACATTCACTTCAAGTATTATCGAGTGTTCAAACCATTTTTTGCGCACCTTAACTAATTTCATGGGATACCTGTAGCACTATGTATAAGGTAATTCTGTCTATCAAGGCTAAGACAGATGGGAAGAATCGCTTTTGTCAGCACCGAGTTTTACATTCATTTCTAGTCTTTAGAGGTATTTATGCAAAATTTTGAAACCAGTGGAACTCCAATTTTACTAGCTGTAACATCTTCCAAAATGTTTTGATGAGTTTAAGTTTTACATTATTCAAGGAGTAAATTTTCTTTTACATAATCACATCATTCAAAAGCAAAATGCACATAAAGTATAAGTCGCTCATGTGAACATAGAATAAATATCTATTGGAGTTGATCAAATTATTATTATACTGTTTTGAATTACTATTTTTGCAATTAGTAAGTGTTTCATTTATTATTGCTACAGTGACTCAACAGACAAGTAAAGAATCTGTGCAACTTGACTCTTTATTAACATTCATTTTTCTTTTCGACAGTTAAATTATTTAAATTTTGTTCTATGTTTTAAGATATATTTTTTTAATTATGTTGATATTAAAAAATTATAACCTATAATATTTTCACTTTTAAGTTTTGAATATTTAAATTTAATCCAATATAATTTAGGTGGTCAAATTAGGTAAGGCAAAACGTGACAAATGTTAAATAATTGCAGTTAGAACTTTAGACATAACATGCAATTCCAGCTCCCACTGCTACTCCTATGACCACCGACACAATGGAAAAGAGAAAAATCCAGAGGTGAATTACATGAACCAAAATCAAAGTCCCCAAATTCACAAAAAACTCGAAGATCCAAAAATGGAGGACTTGAGATGCAAGTCATATAACGATTCCAGAGGACAAGTCGAAAGCTACAGTTATTCTACTGATTTTGGTAACGGTTACAGCGAACCCAGTTCAAACCCAACTGGGTTTCGATGTTATAGTGCTTCATATGCATCGAATAACACTCAGATGGAGTTGTCCAAGGAAGTGAAGTTTAAGAAAGGGAAGTCAAGTAATGGGTCAGTTTCTAAGAGCTGGAGTTTCAATGATCCAGAGTTGCAGAGGAAGAAGAGAGTGGCTAGTTATAAGGTTTACACTGTTGAAGGAAAGGTTAAGGGATCCATAAAGAAGAGTTTTCGTTGGATTAAAGAAAGGTGTACCAAAGTAGTCTATGGCTGGACCTGATCTAGAATTTTCAAGTATGTTACAGATTGCTTTCAAATAATATAGTGTATTGTATTATATTGTCAACTATTGCTTTGAATGGGTAAAATTATATTCTTGCTCGCTCTCTCATTAGATAGTATTACTTTTGCTTGAAGCATTTCTATTTTGGGTTCCGAGATTATGTCATATTTCTTTTTGTGTTTATACAAGAGGTTACATAAATGAAAATCCATCCACAAATGAGTCTTTGCTTCCCGTAGAAAGTTGTAGTCATCTTCCTGATTTTTTGTTTTCATTTTTCGATTCAGAGTGGAGTTTTTAGAGGGTTGTGTGAAGAAGAAAGGACATGGAGTTTGTTTAAATTCCGCCAAAAACCTAGTAGATCAATGAATTGGCTCTCATTTTTATTCTTTTGTTGTATAGTAGTAGCTGTCCAAGCTTGTACACAACTTGATAATTCCATCAGATATCGTATCCTCCCTGTAGTACTGGTATCGGCTAACTCCGCCCACCAAGGTGCTTAGACTGATGGGAAGAAATCATCTAAATTGTTTTGCCTGTACTGGTATTCAATAGTTTTGATTCGAACTTCATCCATGGCTAAGGCATACCATTGTGTGTGTGCATATTAATAAATTGACTCTTGAAATTTCATAACTAGATCTATACATTCAGCGAGCTTCTAGACAAGCTGGAAGGTGCTGCTATTCTCCAGAACTTGGAGCAGTTTAATTACTTAGTTTTAGACTTCTGTTCTGAAGAAAATCCATTATTAATTCTCGAAATATTGGAATGATTCTGCTTTCGATAGCACCTGACTTATGGGATTGACTAGGGCCATTTTACTCTCTTGAGAAACTTCACTGTGCTAAATAGGTCAAGTTTCCTTGCTGAAACTTGAATCTTCTTCAGATGTTTACTGCTTTCGTGTAGTCAAAATCCTCTTCTGGCAGAATAAAACTTTCCACCTTACATAATATTCCTTAGAAAGTATTCCATAGCCACTTTTGGTTATCCGATTTTGATTAGTTTGTACTTTGTACTTACCCTCCCTTTACCCCCTTCCTATGAATAACAGCTTCACTAGATACTTTTTTGATACTATGGTGTTGTTTTCTGCTGCTATATTCTGTCTCTTTAATGCAAAAACAAGAAGTGAAGTGCACATAAAAAATGCCAAATTGTATGAATTTAATACCATAATTGTCGACTTGCAACTAGGTGGGAGGGGGGGGGGGGGTTATCACCC
>NW_006239175.1:720373-727922 GCF_000226075.1 Solanum tuberosum | reverse complement strand
AGGGGGGGGGGGGGATATCATCCCTGAGTTTCAGAGGCTTGGCCAAAGTGTCAGCTCCAGACAGGTTTCTCGGTCACTTCAAAGAATATGTAGACTTACAGCTAGCTAACATAACTAATTCAGTATCCAATATACAACAATATTGATATTTATCCACTCCACAAAATTTAGATTCAAAGAACTGATTGTTGCTCATTGGGATCACTTTGCACGTCATCAACTGAACTTTGAAGCGCACATTTCTATGAAATGCATGGCTTTGTACATGAAGCTAAGTTAATAACACTGGTAGAGACTAGATGGAAAAATCTAATGCATCTTCTATTGATGGTGTATCCAGCATTTCTTAGTTTTTTTTTTTTTATGTTGATATTTCATTTAAGATCAGCTAAGTTGCTCATTGAGAAATTAAATGGTTAGCAACCTCTGGACTGCATTTGAAAACCAATTTGATATGAATTGTGCTTAATAGTAAAATTGAAATTCCCAAGGCTGACGGTGATTTATGTTAAAAGATTTACTGAAGCCCATTTTTCTAAGTGCTCTATAGTATTAAAAGCATTTTCTCCTCCCTTAAAGGGAAGAGGTGATGCAAAGTGATATCCCTTTATGGGTGAAGTGATGGTATTTCGGGGAAGCTTGGTTTGGATATGAGGTGCAAAGTGATCCACGTGAGGAAAGAAGTGGCTGCTTCTCTGAATCTCACATTGAAAGATGAAACATAGAAGAGAAAAAGGAGCAGAGAAAACTAAGGTTTTTCGTATAGTTTGAATACACCTAGTCCTCTCCAGGTATAGTTTGTTGTTTTCTTCTCTTGATTTGTTTGGATTTCTTTTCTTCTTTTATTCTTCAAGATAGCTCTTTCTTTTCTCGGGTATATTACTCATATTCTCAAGGCATCTCATTCTTTTTCTTTTTTCTTACTGGTTTCTCTTCTGTCTCTAGTTTCTTCTACTCCCTGACCGTCGAGATTCTTTTTCTGTCTTGAAATCTCCTGTGTTTTGTTCTCTGTCATACTATTCTTGATTTAGACACTGATTGTTTGAATATCAAAAATGCTCTTGCAGTTTAGTGATAAAAAATGATCTCTCAATTGACGCAAATTATAGTTCTGCTAATAAAGTAATTACATTATGAAGTCAAATGCTGCAACTAGTTCTTTTTATGGCTGGTCAATTGAAAATCGATTGTGTCGTTAAAATTGTTGGTTTTGTGGGTTAATCATGTTAATGGTGTTCAATTTTCGTTGCTTTGTTTAGATTATCATATTTTATTAGACAGTATTTGATAAAGATTAGTCATGTTAATTGCAATTTTGATGCTATACATTTTGTATAGTAGGTATTTTTGCATCTTTGGATAAATTTACAGTTCACTTTGAAGGGTTCTTCCAAAGTTCCAGGAGTGTTGTTGCTCTATTGTGCTCTACCTTCCCTGACCATATTATTGGGATTAAAGAAAAAAGGAAAACCTACTTAAGTGTACTCTCCAGCCGTCTAGTTTACCAACATGGCCGAAGTATTCACTTCGATTGTATATGTAGTGTATATGTATATTTAGTATAAAGTATACACTATCTATACACTGTGTATACACATATTTTGTACACTAGATGTCTGATTGGTGTTTTGGCTGTAATTTTTCCAAGGAAAAAGCTCTATTAGACAGTATCGAAAATGTTATGATTCATAACAAGTAGAGGGTCGTTAAAAGTGCCTCTCTGCTGGTATAACATCTAATTATTGCAGGAATTTCTTTGTTCAAGTCCACCCCCAGGGCATCGGTCTAGTGTAGTGTGTAGTGCTTGATGTATGAGGTAGGTGCACGTAGTGAGTTCCAATGAGCCTGTTATTTAAGTAGAAAAGGTTAGAAGGGCAGACTCAATAACCAAAAGTTTCGAACCGTGCACTAGTTGGCCCAGGATTTTTCAGCTATCCAAAAAGAAGCCATGTAGAAGTGTTCAGACATCTAGTTTCAACCAAGTCATTAAAATGAGCTCTCAACCTATCCTAAAAGATGACTTGTGCTGATCGATAAGGGTGTACAAACCAACTAGACGTTTTTTTTTTGTCACATGAGTATTATTTCTATCTTATTTTGTTGGCGTTGAAGATAATATTTTGGTAAATTAATGTGTCTAGTAATGATTGACAAACATATGATTTATTATTATGCACAAGATAGTTATTTGGTTAGTCTAACAATAATTTTTCAATGATATATTTGTTCAAACTAGATCAATTTTTAATAGTTAAACACGTCTATAAAACATAAAAAATTGATAAATCTTGTTTAATTTTAAAAATTATCTATACACCATCTCAAATTTGAAGGAAATATAAAAGTACAAAATATCTTAGAATATGAAATATTAAAGAACAGATAGATTGACTAACATAACATTGACACAAAGGGACTATACACGTTAATTGAATCACAAATAGCTTTTGACATATTCTTTTAAAATTCATAAAAAAAAGTTTTTAAAAACTTTATATTCATATATTGTTTTGGTTTGGTTTTTTCTTACTCAACATCAAATCAAAGTCTTTTTGGGGTTATTTGAATTTTTGGTTTGGTTCGAACAGTTGGACTGATCTGTATGCGTTAATGTTGTGTTAAGGCAATCAATACGTAGTGTGTTAAAAATAAAAATTCCTGACCTACTCATAAACAAGTTTTCCCTTTTATTTAAACCTGAAAAGAAAGAAAATTATGCGCTATCCAATATTCACTTTTGGGCACACAGACTAATCCAAATTCGCTCTGGAAATGTAATACTTGTCCGACTTTTGAATGGACAAACACTTTATTCACTTTTGGGCACAGACTAATCCAAATTCGCTCTGGAAATGTAATACTTGTCCGACTTTTGAATGGACAAACACTTCAATCAAAGATACACGGCACAGCCCCAAAGGAGGAAAAGTGACCTACCAGTGTAAGTGTTCGGGGTAAAGAAGAAACAGAATATGAGCAATGAACTAGAAATGAAGAGTTAAATAATAGACAAGGGAAGAGGAAACAGAAAGCGAGTTTATATATATTCATTACACTATAAACTAACATCACAAATACAATGTACCAAACTATAACTAGTTTGATTTCATGGATCATGCATGCCAACAATATGACCAACATGAAATGCATAGCAACACAAACAAGTTTTGACAAAAAATCACAAATCAGTTCCATGTCAAACTTTTGCTTCTTCCCATCCCAACTCATATACAAAGAAAATTGGGAGACTATTGGCATTCACATATTAGAAAGAAAAAAAAAATACTTATAAAGTACAACACAAGGAAGGAGGATAACTCACAGTTGTATTTCTTATTTACCTTTAACACTTGTGAAGGTAAGTTACCCACTAATTGAAGGTACCTAGATGCTTTATATTGTATTTTCACTACACAACTACGCAATGCATGAAACAGAAAATAACAATTAGAAATAGCACCTTCTATTCTGTTTCGATTGATATACTAGAGAGAAATGAACACATCATTATCCTTGCACAACCAGCTACACTTGAATTACCAGAATCCTAATATTTGAGAACTGTATTTAACTCAGCCACATCTAACCTGAAAAGTATTAAGAGTATGGGGAAATTTAATATACAGTTTAACTGATCCCCCACAGTTGGACAGAAAGAACTAAATGATTATAGACAGTGCTGCATGCATTGCCTAGATCTATAGAGTTGTGCACCATGTCGGAGTTAGTATTGACAGCACCTCACCTCCTGCATTTGCACCATCTGGATCTATTTATTTGCTGTAGATCTTTTGCCAGAGCGAATAACAACTGCTCATTCACTAGTTTCCAACCCACGAATTCAAACAAAAATAAGCTTTCAGGGCCTCAATTTTATCTGAAGTCTACCACACAAGTAAAATTTTACATGTGAAAGGATTTGCAATCAATGAGCCCTCTCTTCATCATCAAAATGTAGAGTCTCAATTCCTTTGAGTGCCGATTCATAGTTCTTTATACCAGAAGTATTCTTGCTAGATGAGGCATATCTAGGATCAGATGATCCACCAAGTAGAGAGCTTCTATGTCCACCTGATATTTTGTGCATAGTCGCTGGACTTGCCTCAGGCATGCGAGAATGTGTAGGGTCAGAGTCATTTCCCATTGTGAAAGTCTCACGGCTGCCAGAGACTAGACCTTGCCTCAGAGACCCACTAGGTCTTCCCAGAAAAGTGGAGCTTGACAACTGCAAATATTGGTATGATTCAGAAAACTGGGGGGGAAAGGGTTAAAGACTTGTGTTGTAGCACAAAACTAAGCTTCAACTCTGACAACTTTGAAAACACCGTTATTATTTACTTCTCATGCTAGCTAAGCTAATATACAATCTTTACCCAAGGAGCTAGCATCGCAGGGAAAGACTTTGGGACCAAGAACATTTCATTGTAACAGCTTCACAAGTCCATGATTATGGAAAGCATCACAAATCTCCTGCTATTGGCCTTCAGGGCCCCTGGCATTTGAAAAATTACTCTCCTACGCAAGTTCTATTTATCCAACTCAAACTCACCATAGCCTCTTTGCTTGTGGAATCATTTCCAATAGGACTTTTTTGCTTGGATAAACTTCCAGAACTAATCAGTGGAGGCCCAGGACTTCTCCTCCGAGAAGGATCTCCTGATTGTCTTCCTTCTTCTTCACCTGCAAAAAAGTACAAGCAGATGAAAAATGAGATTCTTTTATAAACAGAGAGACAAGGAGACCTGACCAGTAGTTAAGTAAAGTTGGCAAAAGTCAGACACAGCAAAAATAGAGTCAACATGCTTTAGTCTAAAAAATAGAGCACACCTAGAGGTGTATGCCAGAAACTAACCTGCCTGTCTTTCTACCTTGGGAATAACTGGAGGCATGCCTGAGCTGGTTCCAGCACCAGCACCCTAAAAAAAGCAACCTTTGTCATACACAAGTTTATCACTTATGAAGAAAAAAGAGAAGGCGCACAACTTACAAGAGGTCGGGAAGGAGGAGCTGCAATTTGCGATTGCTGATACTTTAATATAGTCCAATCAAAAACATAATCAAACTGAAAACCTGCAATGGGAAACAGAACTGTAACGACAAGCTAGATTGTATATTACAGACAGCTAAAACAGCTTTTGAAGGCTTATTATTACCTTCACGGATGAAGAGGTCACGAAATATTCTCTTCAGATAAGCATAATCTGGTTTATCCTCGAAGCGCAGAGAACGACAGTAATGGAAATATGAGGCAAATTCAGTAGGATAACCTCGACATAAAGCCTACAGAAACATAGACTAGCAGTTAGGTTCCACAAAAAAATATTTATAAAAAAATCCAATCACCATATTAGTAAATAAATTACCTCGATAGATGTTGAAACCTTCTTTTCACTAATTTTCTCATACTTCTGCTTCTTATTTCCTGCTTTCAGCCCTTGCCAAGGAAGACTGCAAAAAATAGATGTCAAACACAAGCAGAACAAAAACAAGAGAGTACTGATAGAAGAAAAAATCACCTTCCTCGGAGGAAGTACATAAGAACATATCCAAGAGACTCCAAATCATCCCTCCTGCTTTGCTCTGTAATTGCCAAAAAAGTACATTAAGTTAAACGACAGCAGAACTCAACTGTCAGAAGAGTGAACAAGCAAGCCTAAAGAACCAGAACACTTACCGATACCGAGGTGAGTGTTCATGCTTGCATACCTTGCAGTGCCCGTCAAGTTTTTGTTCTCTCTGCAGAGAGAAAAAAATCAGACCACATCATATAAGTAAACAGACATGACAGATTCACAAATGCTAGATACCTGAATGCAAGTGCATGAACTTAAATAAACATCCTAAAGCAATCTGAATGAATAGTAGATAGCCCTCTGTTGTCCTTACAGGTCTAAGCTGGAATACAAAGATATTCACACCACAAGGTTCTAAGGGTACTCTACTTGAATAGTGAGCAGCCCACTGTTGAACTTACAATTCTAAGCTGGATTATCCAGATATTCACAGCACAGTGTTCTAAAGCAATCACATATACATTTCAACCTCAAATTTTCAATTACGAAAAAAAATTACAAATCAGTTTGCTTCCAATGCTAAAACCAAGTCAAATCTTTTAAAAATAAGGGAAAGGACCACAAGGCCCAAGATATAATTTACTACACACTCCAGTAGAACATATTCACAGTTAAAAAGAAGACGAGAAACAAAGGTTCTGTGAACACTTGATATCTTACCAAATAGGCAAAACTCATAATCAACTTACCGGTAAGGAATGTGTTGGTGAGATGAAGTATCTCGATACTTCTTGGCTAGACCGAAGTCAATTGCGTAGACCTGCATTTTAAGTCAACAAAATATTAAAGAAACAACAAATCCGACAAAAACATGGAGACATAAGTAAAGATATAGTATTAAAAATGGGACCTGATTTGCACGCCTTCCCAAGCCCATAAGAAAATTGTCTGGCTTGATATCTCGATGCAAAAATGATTTAGAATGAACAAATTCAACACGATTTATCTGCAGTAATTAAAAATATATATATAACCCCCACGTTTTGAGAAGGTACAGTGACACTAAATTTGAGGCTCTAAGCAAAAAATTAACCATTTGATCAGCAAGCATTAAAACTGTCTTCAGGGAAAGCTTCCTGCTGCAAAAATTAAATAGATCTTCAAGACTGGGTCCTAGTAAATCCATGACCAGAACATTGTAATCTCCCTCCACGCCAAACCACCTCACGTTTGGAATTCCAGCTACAACATAAGTATTAAAATTACAAAGCTAGCCAAAACAAACTAGGCAAGAGAGTAGATACAGGATATTTTTGTAGGAAAAAGAAAGAAAGAAGGGACACAGGAAAAGCCATTACTTCCTCCCTGAAGAATCCTATACAACTTTGATTCATATAGCAACTGTGGATGCTTTGTCTTATTATTTTCCTGCAAAATTAAATTAACATATTGAAACATAATAAAAAGATATAGATGGAATGGCTATTTATGGTGTCACAAAAAGACAAGACATTAAAAGCCAAGATCTAAAAAGGCACGGGCAAATAGAGCACCTTGGTTGGTCCGTACATCTTGCAGATAATTGTTATATATGAATATGCTATAAATGAGGATTAATCACCTAATGCTAGTTCAACAAGCAAGAGGTATGTCAAAATCTTAAATGTTACTGGAATGGAATCTGTTTCAGAGCTAAAACCAGTGAACTGATACATAGTAGTATTAGAATGTCCACAATTAATGGCAGCAGAACTTCTATTTCACTACGTGTACACACCATTGGGACTCAAATAGACCTATAAAATAGAAGTTTAAAGTTTCTTTTCCATAGTAAGCTCGGATTAACTAAGAAAAGAGATTTATAGAGAACATTTTGGGAACGATTTAGATACCACGTATAAATTTAAAGATAAATATTTCATAATATTAACTTTTAAGTAAGCAATTTCATGTATATCATAATTAACACATGCATAGTCAATTACACATGACCATCATTCTTTTTATAACGTCGCCCCCCCCCCCCCCCCGCCCTC
>NW_006239175.1:715053-719680 GCF_000226075.1 Solanum tuberosum | reverse complement strand
CCCCCCCCCCCCCTAACCCCATATTACATGGCATCAAGTAATTATTACTACTTGAAGAGTCAAATTATTTTTCATTGATTGTGATTTCTTCAAATAAAGTTAAAGATACATTTACTCATAAAAATTCATGATGTATAGTATTTTAATAATTCTAAATATGTAAAAAGAAAAAAAATATTATTTCCAAATGATAAAGAAATGACGTCTGCAGTCACAGCCAAATCAGATATCTTGACCTTTTGCACACCAAACCCCACCATCCTCTGGAACCAGAAGAATTCTAGACCAATAACCATGTTTTATTTTGATAAGGTAATAACAACCACAGTTAAAATCCAGGGAAGTGATATATTTCACTTTGATGTGGTTAATATTGTAAGACTGAATTTTTAAGTTAATTTGTAATTCTTAGAATAAAAATGAGATGTATCGCTTTCCTTCAAACTTTGAAAACAAAGTTTTGTTTCAATAAGTATTGGGAGAAGTTGGAAACTTAGAACACTCTCCCAAAAATACAGTAAATTAGAAACTCTTTCAGGTCTTTTTTCCGGTTGGTTCAAAAATGGAATCTTTTCAGAGGTTTCTACAGAAATATATGGGTACATTAAACCATGACAAAGAATCAGCATGGATGCACTAATAAGCCAATCATATAACACATCAAAGATGTCCTCCAGCAGTGAATCTTTGCTTTCTCTCCATAAATCCATGTCCTAGGAAACTATTTTTTTTTTATAACTGAGAAATCCGTCGGTGACCCGCCCTTTTGACCAATCACAGCCTTCTAAACTCAGTGGATAATGGGCCCGCCCGTCTACCCTTCTCCACTTAAATACCAGACTTCGCTTTGCGTGGTGTGGGGCTTGAATCCTAGGAAACTTTACAATTATAAACTTCTAAAAATGCTCACTTGAACTCAAGCAAAGAACACTCCCATTTAAGCAATCGATAGTATTCATTAGGCCCTCGCTGTTTGAGCAATGGGACAAGGAGCAAGACAATTTTTTTGACCCAGTTGCCTTCAAAGTTCGGATGAACACAGAGTCCACAATGGACTTCAAGAATGCACCTCAACCAAAACAAGGGAACTCCACGCACAACGTGCCGACAAAAATTCAAACATCATTTTTTGTCACCAATATAAACAATAAAGTTACGGAAACAGAAGCAAAGCAGATCCCCTGATAGACAATCCCAACAAAAAGTACCACACAAGCCTTGTGAAACAGTTCAAATATTTAGATAAATGTTGCCTATTCTTTTATACACTAGAAAATATTTACAATCTTTTAAAGCAAGGAAATGTTAAGCAAAAGAAAGATCTATCCAGCCAAAAACTACATTTGAAATGCTCTTGGGTTCATTCATCTTGTTATTCAAGATGAAAACCTGGAAACCAAGAATGTATTGCATAAAGATCACTCTGATAAGTAAGTTAGAATCAACATAGCAAGCGCTCTATGAATTAGTATTAAAATCCATCAGCTCTACTCTGTAAACAAAAAGAAGAGAAACAGACTCCCTGAAGAAATGCCACTAGAATTGTTTATTCCTACCAGAAAAAGGCAAATATTTAGCAATACAATAAGCCTCCAAGGTCATGTCAACTGTTTGACCACTTAAGACGGACATTAGACTACTAAACTTCACTCTATAGAGAAAAATGGTACTTTCCAGAGAAGCAACCTCAATTTACATGCACTTAACAGTTAAGAAAAGAAACCTCAACACATCAAATAAAATGCAGTTCAACTACACTACTCCACTATGTCAAGATCAATTGATATCCAAGTGATCAGAAACAAAACATTCCAATCCAAAAAAAAAAAAAAAAAAAAAAAAACCAACTGCAATTAGAGTAATACAAGCACAACTAGAGTAAATTACTAGTATAACACACATACAAACACTCAAAAAAAAAAAAAAAAAAAAAAAACCAACTGCAATTAGAGTAATACAAGCACAACTAGAGTAAATTACTAGTATAACACACATACAAACACTCAAAAAAAAAAAAAAAAAAAACTCACCAGCTTAATTGCCACTTCCTCATTAGTCTGAATATTAGTACCTACAGCACCCACCAAAACATGAATCAATCAACAATAAACACGACAAGAAATTGAAAGATTGTGGGTGAAACTTACCAAGATAGATCTCACCAAACGATCCACTACCAATTTTGCGACCAAGTCGAAACTTGTTACCCACACGAGGCTCCATTACAAATTAACGAATACCCTAACTAAAGTTTTTTTCAAAACCAAAGAAGAAAAGATTACAACTGTGATTTCTATACTGAGATCATCGATCTGAAGGGTTATCTTCCGCCTGCGAAAATGTGAATTTTTTTTTTCCTTTTCTCTATCTACAAAGCTAGGGTTAGGTTTGAAGCAGAGATTAAAAAATACGAAAAAAAAATAAAAATAAAAAGAAGGAATTTGAATATATGCTTCCCTTTTATTTATTTTAAAATAAAATATTTTTTGCTTTTTGTGTTATTCTAAAAAATAACGATGGTACTAATTTGGAGGATATTCTACGCGTTTACAAGACACGTGATAGTGGGAAATGGAAAGACTAGCGTTGTCTGATACGTGGGGTTTAGACACATCACCTACCTGGCAACACAACACCTATTCTCTCACGTGGCCTAAAATTTTAATCCCTCAATTTTAATGTGTTTTGTTTAGTTTTTTGACATGAAATTTTAAAAAATAAACAAGATTTTTTAATTTTAAATTAAAAATATGTAAAATAAAATAAAATTGACTATTGGTAAGTAACATTCTTCAGCATTAAGAAAATGTTGGCCACCAACAAAAAGGGTTACAATTTTTTTGATAACTGAGAAATATGTCAGTGACGCGCCCTTTGAACCAATCACAACCTTCTAATCTCGGTGGATAATGGGCCCTCCCTCTACCCTTCTCTACTTAAATATCGGATTTCGCTTTGCATGGTGTGGGGCTTGAACCTGCGACCTAAGCCACAAATCCTCCACCTTTGGCCACTCGAGCTAGGCCTTGGGGGCTAAAAGGGTTACAACTTACAACCATGACCCAAACAAAATTTACAACCTTCCTATCAGTTCTATGATTTGATCTTCATTGTCTATACATAATTGTTTACACACAAAAAAATAAAGATCCTAAACAATTTCATTTGATTTTGTGATTGAAAGTTGATTTGCCTTTAAAATATCTACCATTTCTTTCACTCCAGTCTGACTACCAAATACATGAACGTTTCAGTTTCCACAATCTTTTTGATTTTTGTTGCCCCTCTTCTTCCCTTAATTGAGAGGTGTACTGGCAATATAAGAATAGATGATTGTTTGTTTCTCTTGTCCAGTTACACAAAGTACAATTAGGAACTAGTGTCCTTCCTTTCTTCTACAGTACTTCTTGAGTGAGACATGTTCTCCTAATAACTAGCCAAGTAAAGCATTTCACCTTGGTAGGGATCAATCCTTTCAATATGCTATTCTAGTGATATTGTCTATCGCCTGTCAAGTCTTGCATCCTTTCCTTGTAAGCACTGTTAACTGTGGTTTCAGGTGACTAACAGGAACATTCAAAACCCTCCTAAAGGAAAAGTCTCACCCTTGTGAAGTCCAGCAATCACTGATTTTGGCTTAGGGTTATTGCATGTCGAGTACAAGTCTGAAATACTTCTGACTTTGATGCCATTCCCAACCTTTAGAGACAAGTCTATTCCATTAAGCCCTATAGAGCTTTGATGGACCTCCACATTCCCCAACCACATGGCATTAAAATAGTCTCTGAAACCCATGGATTATGTCACAATCCAAAGTAGATCCTAGGCGTAACATGAAGTATAGAACTCTAAGAGGCCCTACACAAACCACTTAGCATACATAATACAAGATAATAAAATCAAAGAGTTCAAAAGATAAACATTTCATACAAAAGAGTTTGACAAAAGCGGAAATCTAAACATAAGTCTCAACGTCATCTATTACATCATAAGAAAAGTGATTGGAACGTAACCCATACATACATCACATACAAAGTCTAAAAAGGGAAATGATATGAAAGCAATAAAAGACTCTTGGACTTCAGATCATGAAAACTCACGTATCTTCAAAAGTCCAAAAGAATAAACTAACCACGAGTATGAGGAATAAGAGTGTCAGACCCTACATTAGTGAAACAATGTAAGCATAAGTATGTATTAGTACATGGAATGTACCAAGTATGATAGAAATGCATAAACGAAGCCTATAAGCCTGACAGGTACACAGAAAAGTTAAGTCTATTAAGAAAGAAGAGAGTCGGGCTCCCAGCCTAAAGTAACCAAGATAATCCATCAGACTCCACCCAGCTAACAGTGTGCTCCCAGCCCAGCTAGAAAGAGTGACCCTAGGAGGCACCCAACCAAACAGTCCACTCCCAGCCCTGCTAGAAAGAGGGACCCATGGGTGAGGTAGATATCGTGAGTCGTCTTACCATGCAGTCAGCTCTCAGCCCAGCTAGAAAGAGCGACCCCGAGGGTGATGGTACCTCCAATAGGATCCAATCCAACAACAGTCGTCGTGGAACGCCGTCCACTCTTAGAAATCACAGAAAAGGCTCCAAGCCTATACTATCTCAATCCCACACCT